>NC_091154.1:26256065-26283565 GCF_040958095.1 Procambarus clarkii | reverse complement strand
GTGTGTGCGCGTGTGTTATTGTTTGCAAAGTATAGTGTGTGTGATTTGTATAGTATTGTATAGTGTGTGTAATTATTGCAGACTAAAAATATTTTGTCTGCAATATAAATGCACGCGGCTTATAAAATCTTCAACAACGAAGGTAACATCAACAACATCAACAAACAACACCAACAATAGTAACAACAAACAACAACAACAACTGGAGTTATAACAGCAACAACCCCACTTAAACAACAAGAGTACACGACGAGTCACAATAACGGGGCTCACGATATGACGACCAAACCACACACCAAAAGATGGGAGAAACGGCCGAAACGTTTCGGTCCGTCCAGGACCATTATCAAGTCTTGTGCCACACACAACCTGACAATGGTCCACCACGGACTTGAAACGTCGTCGTCTCTTCGTCTTCTGATGTGTACAACAACAGCAACAACAACAACCACCATCCAACAACAACAACAACCACCAACAACAACAACAACCACCAACCAACAACAACAACCAACCACCAACCACCAACCAACAACAACACCCCAGCTACCTTATCAAAAGCGTGCCAGAGAGAACTATGTCAGTAGCAACACTTATCAGCGCCCCGTCGACCCGCTGGTGCCAGGGCTGACGACACGAGGAGTGTGCACTAATGCTTGGCCTCGCTGGCCAATATTACAATAAACAGACTTTTACATACCTTAAAAAGTCCACAAAATGTTACGAAACAAAAGATTTTACTTTAAAGCAATATCCACACTCTTCAAAAGACACTAAGTAGTTATTTACAAGAATTTTATTATCTGTGTGACTTGAGTTAATTTGACTAGGCGCCTGCTGATTGATTGATTGGCTTCTGGTTGAGCTGAGGCTTTCTGATTGGCTACTGCTTGACCTGATGTCCGTTTATTGGTTAGACTGTTGGCGTCTGGTAGACAGATGGTTGAATAACTGACATTTGTAGGAATGTCGACAAATGATTCCATTCACGATTGGCTGTCGACATCTTGTTCCACGCTGGTTGGACCGTAGGCTTTTCGACTTCTGGGAAGGTTGAAACACGAAAAAAAAAATGTCAATAAATCAAAATCACGAGGCGCTAGACGAACTTTTGCACAATTACCAAAATAGCTTCCATAAACATATAAAAATTTATACCATTACACACGTGACAAATACATAAAAGTGAAGAAAATCAATCAATGGAATTAAACCCAAAGAAAAAGAGACAGCGAGATGGGTAAAGTGATCCATCGTAATGTTCCAGAGACCGACGCGGCTGGCCAGGGTTCGACAACCTTCAGGAGATGGAGGTGGATGGCGCGAAGACGACGGCCCTGGTGGTCCTGGCCGCCGGCACCCTCCTGATGAGCCTCCTGCCGCTGTACATGCGCAGGGCGCTAACCCGCTGGGTCCACCAGGACAGGCGTCAGGTAGGCCGCTTCCTTTCCCTGCTGAGTCAGGTGCCGCGTTGTTGTTGTATCATGTAATGGTCAAATTGGCTGCTCGTGAACACATAGCCAACAGATATGGGCAAAATTACACCCCTAGGATCAATCAGGATCCTATAGCATAAGGTTCTTCGTTTTTGACTAACAATCGAAGATACTGAGTTCGATGCTTGGGCGAGACAAAGTAGATGGGACGGTTTTGCTTTCACCTTATGCCTTGGTTCAACTAGCAATAAAGGGGTACCTGGGAATTGGATAACTTATGTTGCATGCATCCTTGAGGTCACCAGTAGTTATTCTCGATAGGCCTAAGAGGTTCCCGGTCCTGAACTATAGCCTGATGAACCATAGGATAATTCCTTCGCAGTTTCTTGAATATAAATTAATAATATCAGAGAAGATATTAGAGTATTATAGATAAAATGTGACAGTTCAGCATTTATCTGATGGGTTAGCAATGGCCGCACTGTGTGTGTGGGAAGGAGCATCATCCAACCATCAGAACATGTTTCTGCATGTTGACCAGACCACACACTAGAAGGTGAAGGGACGACGACGTTTCCGTCCGTCTTGGACCCTTCTCACAATCGACTTGAGAATGGTCCAAGAGGGACCGAAACGTCGTCGTCCCTTCACCTTCTAGTGTGTGGTCTGGTCAACATACTTCAGCCACGTTATTGTGACTCATCGCCTGCATGTTTCTGCATCCTGCGTCCTCCATGTTGACCTCATATACAACAACAGTGTTTTCCTTCACTACATCAAATGAGACTCTTTGTTTGACAGTTGAAAATATTACCATTCCTTCAGTTCCTCCCCCCCCCCTCCCACAATCCAGAGCTATCACTACATCCATTACACTATCATGACATATTATTTCCCACACAATGCTAAGTGAAGGTTTCTGACTCGCAGAGTGTGATGAGCGGATGCCTGTGCTTCGGAGCTGGAGTCCTCATCGCCACTGTTTTCTTACATCTAATGCCGGAGACGAAGGACACTTATGCGTATGCCATGGACGTCGGGTACATGAACCCCATCAGCTACCCTCTGGCGGAGTTGATCTTGTGCTTCGGTTTCTTCCTTGTGTTTCTGATCGAAGAAATTATTCATAGTTGTATAGGCTTACACCAGGAGCGTGAGAGTGGGGCACAGACCACGGTGAACGAAAGCAATCTTGAAAATGGACAGGAAACAGAGCCAAGGAAGACTTCGGAAGATACAATGCCAAACAACCGGAAGGAAGGTAAAGTAAATGTTGTGGGAGAAATGGGACTAATAAACGAGGCAACTGAAGGCACCTATATAACCAGGGCCCCAGAAAGCGACGCCTCTGCACAGAGTGCCCAGACAACACCTCACGCCAACCACCATGTCTCCAGTTTCAGCCAAAGCACTTCCATCCTGGAAGCCGTGGTAGTAGTTGTGGCGCTGTCATTTCACAGCATCATGGAGGGTCTGGCAATTGGTCTTGCGAGGGATGCTACAAGCGTCTGGATTCTCTTCAGTGCTGTGGGCGCGCACAAGTTTGTCATAGCCTTCAGCATATCCATGGAGCTCCTGGAAGTCGGGCTTTCTCTAAAGCCCTTCTTGGCGTCCATGATTATTTTCTCCTTGGCCTCTCCCATTGGCGGCTTCATAGGATATAGCGCTCAATCTCCGTCTCTCTCATCTGGAGAAACTGGAGCAAACGTCTTGATCCCCAACGTCCTACAGTCGCTGGCAGCAGGTACAATACTGTACGTCGCCTTTTGTGAGGTTTTGGAGAGGGAACGCGCCAAGTGTAAGGGAGGCTGGGTGCGATTCTCAACGCTGTTTTTGGGTTTCTGTGTCATGGCAGGACTGCAGTGCTTAGACAAGGAGGAACAAAATGGTGGTCCTAACACGGCGACCACTGTTAAACACATCACAGCCTCGACAGTGGGTGTGTAATGAGACGCCCAGCGTTGTTGGTGACGCTGATCACGTCGGTTACTGAGACACTAAAGCCACATTACACTCGTTCAGACTCTACAATTATGCTCATGATGCAGTGAACTCTTGCACTGGAGAGTCACAGTATTGTGTGTAAATTAAGGCAGCATCGCTGTGACCATGCCAGAGCGTTACAGTGGTCCCCCTAGAGCGTTACAGTGGTCCCACTAGAGCGTTACAGTGGTCCCACTAGAGCGTTACAGTGGTCCCCCTAGAGCGTTACAGTGGTCCCACTAGAGCGTTACAGTGGTCCCACTAGAGCATTACAGTGGTCCCACTAGAGCGTTACAGTGGTCCCCCTAGAGCGTTACAGTGGTCTCACTAGAGCGTTACAGTGGTCTCACTAGAGCGTTACAGTGGTCCCACTAGAGCGTTACAGTGGTCCCACTAGAGCGTTAACTCACAAAAGAACACTCCACTGTACCACTTGAACATATGCTTTACATCACAATACTTTTCACATAAAATCCTTCGTTCAATTCATATGTGTGAATCGTGCTTCGTCATATCATTCGTCAACGTACTTTAAATACGAATACATACTAATTGAACCAAAACCATTTGTTTACCAACTTGTGTAACTGTTGATATCCGCCATGTATAAACTTGAAGAAAATTGTAGTCTTCTGTTTATTTAGTTAAAATTACTTCTGCTTTCCTGTTTCAATTTCTGTTGTACCATTTATCATGTTATTATTATCATTCTATTTTTTTTTCAATTAAATTTATGCTTTGATCTCAATTAGTTTTAAGTTTTAGTCTTAGTGTTGTTCACACATCTTACCCTTGCGTATTAGTGGTTGTAGGTATAGTGTGTATTAACTCTATCTAGAAATACAACATTCTGTTTGTAACGCTTCTTGTATGTATGTACATGGCTGTGAATAAACATTATTTATTATGTATTATTATTATTATTAAAGAGCCTGGCGTGTGGGTGCATAGAAAGTCTGGCTTAACGAAGGGTTCAATACCGTATCTTGATAGGCTGAGAGCCTGACTTGATGACTGGTTGAGAGCCTGGGTTGAGAGCCTGGGTTGGAAGCCTGGGTTGAGAGCCTGGGTTGAGAGCCTGGGTTGAGAGCCTGGGTTGAGAGCCTGGGTTGAGAGCCTGGGTTGAAAGCCTGGGTTGAGAGCCTGGGTTGAGAGCCTGGGTTAAGAGCCTGGGTTGAGAGCCTGGGTTGAGAGCCTGGGTTGAGAGCCTGGGTTGAGAGCCTGGGTTAAGAACCTGGGTTGAGAGCCTGGGTTGAGAGCCTGGGTTGAGAGCCTGGGTTGAGAGCCTGGGTTGAGAGCCTGGGTTAAGAACCTGGGTTGAGAGCCTGGGTTGAGAGCCTGGGTTAAGAGACTGGGTTGAGAGCCTGGGTTGAGAGCCTGGGTTAAGAGACTGGGTTGAGAGCCTGGGTTGAGAGCCTGGGTTGAGAGCCTGGGTTAAGAGACTGGGTTGAGAGCCTGGGTTGAGAGCCTGGGTTGAGAGTCTGGGTTGAGAGCCCGGCTTGAGGAGGGGTCGAAGCCAAATTAGCAACTTGTCAGAGACCTTTGTCATTCACAACTGACCAATCCCATCTGAGCCAACATATATAGATCCAGAATGCAGAAAACATGCACCATTCTGCCATCCTCCATGAACCATAGATGACGCGGAGCATGATCTAAAGTGTTCAGTTAACCCCATTTTGCCCAAAATAGAAGTGTTGCAGTAAGTTGCAAAAAGTGCTTAGAGACATTTTATTAATTCGGGTGCCTTACAGGAGTTGCATATTACATGGATATGCATGGATATTTGTTTGTAAACAAACTCAAATACGGAGATACGAGTGAATGAGATGTGAGCCATTGGGTGTGTGTGTGTGTAATGCTCACCCGCACGCACTGTTGTGTCTGAATAGCGTCAAGGGGGTCTAATTGGATCGTTTGAAGGGAAAGGTTCAAAGCGATCCATTGCTACCGGGAAACTTGTCATGGAGTTGTAAGTTGGGAGCTCATATAGCCGACATGCGACAGGGTGACGTTTGGTAATTCATTATTCACAACGAATAATTGGGAATAATAAATTAATGAATATGTGTTTGGTAATGTCATCGGTTACATTCATCATCTTAAAGCCTTGGGGCCAGATTCACGAAGCACTCACGCAAGCACTTACGAACCTGTACATCTTTTCTCAAACTTTCGCGGCTTTGTTTACAATTATTGAACAATTAATAACATTAATGAGCTGTAAGGCACCAGAAGGCTATTTATAACAATAACAACAGTATATTGGGAAGTTTTCATGCTTGTAAACTGTTTAATAAATGTAACCAAAGCCGTCAAAGATTGAGGAAAGATCTACACGTTGGTAAGTCCCTGTATAACTGTCTTGGTGAATCTGGCCCTCTGATTCCCAGGCTTCACAGTTGCTACTTGAGCACCAGCATGCGACACGCTGCCGCCCCTGCCAGAGGGAGCGTGGGAGCACCTCGCTGACTTAATTGTCTTGGGTCATCGGGGGAAGGGAAATATCAGGGGGAAAGCGCCTTGTTGTTGTTTTAGATATAGCTACTCAGAACGAAATGTCCATGTAGCACGGCCTATGGTGAGCCCGTAATTGAGTTTGGTTATTCGCGATAACCTTGTTACTCTGATATTTGGGTCAAAGTATTAAATGGAGGTGGGGTTTCCTCCTTTTTCCCCTGTTTCTTTCTCGCGTCTGTTTTAGTCTTGTTTGGGAAAGCGGCAAGCCATTACGACTATATAGCACTTGGAAGAGACCAGGAAAAGGATTTGGGATGGGATGGGGGGGGGGATGGAATGGTGCCCAACCACTTGGACGGTCGGGGATTGAACGCCGACCTGCATGAAGCGAGACCGTCTCTCTACCGTCCAGTCCAAGTGGTTGGACTACGTCATCGCGGAAGCAAAAATCGGACCTGAAGGATATAATTCCGACACTCTGCGCCACAAGAACAGGATACTCACAATAAGGATCTCAGAACCATCTAACTGCTAATCAACCGATAATTTCTAGGCCCCTCCCTGGAGCACCGCAGGTATCTCACAGCATCCACGCCTTCATCCATCCACGCCTTCATCCATGTTATATACCCTGCCCTGGTGGCAAGGTTGACAGTCATATACCCTGCCCTGGTGGCAAGGTTGACAGTCATATACCCTGCCCTGGTGGCAAGGTTGACAGTCATATACCCTGCCCTGGTGGCAAGGTTGACAGTCATATACCCTGCCCTGGTGGCAAGGTTGACAGTCATATACCCTGCCCTGGTGGCAAGGTTGACAGTCATATACCCTGCCCTGGTGGCAAGGTTGACAGTCATATGCCCTGCCCTGGTGGCAAGGTTGACAGTCATATGCTCTGCCCTGGTGGCAAGGTTGACAGTCATATGCCCTGCCCTGGTGGCAAGGTTGACAGTCATATACCCTGCCCTGGTGGCAAGGTTGACAGTCATATGCCCTGCCCTGGTGGCAAGGTTGACAGTCATATACCCTGCCCTGGTGGCAAGGTTGACAGTCATATACCCTGCCCTGGTGGCAAGGTTGACAGTCTTGTTACACACACAAATCACAATAACGTGATGCATCAATGAACGCTCACAGACGTAGGTTCGAATCCTCGTCACGGCCCTTGTGGATTTGTTCATAAACAGTCTTGTATTCAGACGAGGAGTCACAATAACGTTGCTGAAATATGTTGACCAGACCACACATTAGAAAGTGAAGGGACTATGACGTTTCGGTCCATCCTGGACCATTCTCACAATCAACTTGAGAATGGTCCAGGACGGACAGAAACGTCCCTTCACTTTCTAGTGTGTGGTCTGGTCAACAGTCTCGGGTGTGGGCCTCCAGGGGAATCGGAAAAATGTGTTAAACGTTTGCGCCAGTTACGTCACATATAAAGCCCAGTCAGGAAATATTTTTGGCCCAAGGGTCAAAGGTCAAAGGGAAGGATTGATTACGTGACCCATATTCACACACCATAATTAATTATGCACCTTAAGCCAAACAAACAAACAGGAGAAAACATGTAGTTCAATTAATTTTTCGTACCCAATTTGCGTATATCTCACCATAAGGTTTGCGAGCCACCAATTAATACATGTTATTTCTATTAAATAATTACGTCCGTTTTCCGTGACAAAAGAGGTGACGTCATTACACCAGCTGACAACATTAATGACGTCATCACACCAGGCTAAGGGAGTTGTGATGTTGTCAGTAGTTGATAGAACATATGGGAGGATGTTCCAGGCGTAAGAGGAGCACTGCAGGCGTAAAGGAGGCGTTGCAGACTAACATGTGCGCTACGTGGAATTTTTTTTTGGGGGGGGACATGTACTGATGTAATTAGTGTTTGTGGGATGATTGTGAACCTTTAAGCGTTTGGTGTAGAATTTCTTGGAATGTGGACTAGCTGCCACATTAATGCTAATATTGTTGCTACTTAGAAGTATGCACTGAGAAGTGAGGAGTCACCTCTCCAGTGAATTATTTCAGGTCTCATATGTATGCAATAACACACGACACACATAGAGACGAGGCTAACCATAGCCCGTGCTACTTGCCCCGCTCTTGTGCCAGGTAAGTTCACTACGGGATCACCATAGCCCGTGCTACTTGCCCCGCTCTTGTGCCAGGTAAGTTCACTACGGGATCACCATAGCCCGTGCTACTTGCCCCGCTCTTGTGCCAGGTAAGTCCACTACGGGATCACCATAGCCCGTGCTACTTGCCCCGCTCCTGTGCCAGGTAAGTCCACTACGGGCTCACCATAGCCCGTGCTACTTGCCCCGCTCTTGTGCCAGGTAAGTCCACTACGGGCTCACCATAGCCCGTGCTACTTGCCCCGCTCCTGTGCCAGGTAAGTCCACTACGGGCTCACCATAGCCCGTGCTACTTGGAACTTATGTTCTGAGTAGCTGAATCTAAAACAACAACAACATGCAATAACAGTGATTATAGTTTTTAAATTATACAGTGTATGCATATGTGGTGTATAATTACATTTGTATACGCCAATAAATCAGACGAAAACTCAGCAAAGAGAAATACAATAAGGACAAAGGGAAAATAGGTATATTTTGTGGTCCCGGAAGTACAGTCTGGTTCGTTCTTGATGCGCAATCGAGAATTCTGGGTTCGAATCCCGGGCGGGACACAAATGGCTGGGAACGTTTCCTTTCAGCTAATGCCACAGTTTACCAAGCAGTGAGTAGATACTCAGGAATCAGCCAGCATCTCTTGTTGCATCCTGGGCGGGGTTGGTAATTCGACCTTGTGGCGGAGGGAGGGACCTCGATAGAAGCCTGACGTGTATGAATACACTCTGGCTACCTGTCCCCGACACAATGAATTCATTTTAAAATTGAATTATTATTTTTCATCAGTGTTCACACTAGGAAGGTTAGAGGACATCCTATGACCCTCACAAAGGTTTGAAGGAGGTGAAGAGAATGAATTTAGGGATATACCCAAAACATGCGACATAATCAGGAAGAACTTTGACAAACTAAAAGACTCAAAAGCCCCAGGTGTGGATGGAATCCAATCCAAAGTTATAAGGGAACTAGAAGAAGAACTATATGTCTACCGCTGAAGTTACTTTTCACAAAATCTCTGGACCGAGGGATAGTCCCCCTAGATTGGAAATGTGCAAATGTCATCGCTATTTAAAAAAAAAAATCAGCAGAACATTATTGTTCAATCAGTTTGACTTCACACATCTGCAAACTAATGGAGAGAATCATAAAGGAGGGGAATCATTCACAATCTTTTGGTGAACACTTGTAAAATCGATACATCATGGGTTTGTTAAAAATAGATCCTGCCTAACAAACCTGTTCACGTTTTTGGAAACGGTAACCAGCTATACAGCAACCCAGGCCACCATATTAAAAACATTCCATTACAGCAGATTGACGAAGAAAAGGATCTTGGAGTCAAAATCCACCACTCACTGAAAGTTGTAGGAGCAGCAGTCAAAAAAAGCTAATCAAACCCTTGAAATAATCAAATGAACTTTTGACTTTAAGAAACGGAAGTTGGCGATTCAACTGTATAAATCTCTGGTGCGCTCCCATTTTTTTTTTTTTTTTGAGATATATACAAGAGTTGTTACATTCTTGTACAGCCACTAGTACGCGTAGCGTTTCGGGCAGGTCCCTGGAATACGATCCCCGCCGCGAAGAATCGTTTTTTCATCCAAGTACACATTTTACTGTTGCGTTAAACAGAGGCTACAGTTAAGGATTTGCGCCCAGTAAATCCTCCCCGGCCAGGATACGAACCCATGACATAGCGCTCGCGGAACGCCAGGCGAGTGTCTTACCACTACACCACGGAGACTGGACTTGGATTACTGTAACCAAGCCAAGCGTGGAGACTTCATCTTCAGGACATATAGCTGCTTTGGATAAAGTGCAGCACCGGGCAAAAAAATAATTCCAGAGCTAAGTCTGGAATCTCTTATCTCTTGTAAGTCTCTCTTATCATGAACGGTTGAGGGCCACAGGGCTAGCAACACTACAAACCAAGCGTGACGGGTCAGATCTCTTTGAACCTTTTAAAATACAGAACAATTTGGTCGATGTTGATCCAGACTTTTTTTTCCAACAGGTCAAATGTAAAACAAACAAGGAGCAACGGTTTCTGGCACGACAAGCCACATTGTAGGACTGAGAACGGGAGATGCTTTTTCACCCATAGAGTTATAAACTCATGGAACTGCCTACCCGCTGAAGCCGCAAATGCAAAAACTCTGTTGACTTTCAAAATCAAGCTAGAAAAGATTATCGAGGAAAATGGGCGGACTTTTGAATAAGCCGCCGGCTTCCTGTCGTCGTCTAGGCCACTTATGTTAGTGGCCCCTCAGGTAAACTCAGATAAATTATAAAGCTGGAAAACAATTTTCATAGTTTACCCCTAGAATATTGAAAAACATTTTCTTTTAAGTACCTTTTCAGAGAAAGTAATTTTAATGGGTAACTAAAATATTGAAATATTTTGCCCGATATTTTACTATTGTCGGAAATATGAAACCTAGTAGGCTTATGGTGGTCCCTTAAGACAAGGACTCACCTTTTACAGGTTGTAACCCATATTATTTTTCTAACACCTATGCAGAACGTTAGTCACAATAACGTGGCTGAACATTCAGACGCCCAACCCAGAGATTAGAAAATAAAGGTAGTGACAATGTTTCAGTCCGTTCTGAACCATTACCAAGTCGTGTAATGAAACAGTGGCGTAGAAAGTCACTATAATAAGCAAGAATGTGAGGTGACAGGCAAGAATATTAAAGTAAACCAATGCAGAGAGAAAGAACGTAAAAAAAAAAAAGTTGCCAGAACGCTTCTATTTTGTCCCGGAAATTTAACCCGGAACTTTTCCAATGAGAACTTACTACTGATTAACTTTATGGTCACTATCTCAGTTGCAGGAGATATGTAGAAGGTGTCCCCTTTTTTCCACCATAAGAACAAATAAGAGCACAGCCGAGCATCCCCTGGTCTTCCTTCCTCGTGCCCCAAGCATGAGCTGAGCCCTCCATCCCCCACCCCACCTCCCTACGAACCTCTGGTAACTACCCTACAGGAGGACTAACCTATCAAATAGAACACAGAACAGCTTCCTGCACCAGTGTGTGTGATAATGGATATAGGAAAATGAGCTGCAAAGTAATGTACTCAAACATTGATGGGATTACAAATTAAGCAAGTGAATTGGATGAAAGGGCGCAAGAAGAAAACCCAGGTGTAATAGCACTCACAGAAACGAAAGTATCAGGCATAATAACAAATGCAGTGTTTCATAAAGACTACTATATAGTAAGGAAAGAGAAGGGAGAGAGAGGAGGTGGAGTGGCATTGCTGATAAGAAAGGACTGGAGTTTCGTAGAGATGGATATTCCGGGCTGTGAAGGATTCGTAGACTACATAACTGGAACTATAACAATGGGAGGACCTAAGATAATAGTAGCAGTTATATATAACCCTTTATTAAATGATGGGAGTTAGAAACAACATGACAGCCATTAATATAATAGAGAGCATCTTTAGTTGCCTGCAGGAATGGATCCAGACATTTGATCATAGGCGACAGACACTTAGACTGGATGAATGGAGAACCACATGGAGGTGCAGATACATGGAGAGTTAAACTATTGGACGTTATCTTGAGGTTATCTTGAGATGATTTCGGGGCTTTTAGTGTCCCCGCGGCCCGGTCCTCGACCAGGCCTCCACCCCCAGGAAGCAGCCCGTGACAGCTGACTAACTCCCAGGTACCTATTTACTGCTAGGTAACAGGGGCATTCAGGGTGAAAGAAAGTTTGCCCATTTGTTTCTGCCTCGTGCAGGAATCGAACCCACGCCACAGAATTACGAGTCCTGCGCGCTATCCACCAGGCTACGAGGCCCTAAAGTGGCAACAAGAAAATTTGTGAGCCAACATGTCAAGGGACCCACAAGAATGAGAGGCAATAATGAACCAGCTAGACTCGACCTGATATTCACCTTGAATGAGTCAGCCATAAAGGAAGTAAAATTCGAAGCTTCATGGAAATTAGTGATCACAACGTACTGAAATGTGAATATCTGGCGGAAGTAGGGATAACCTATCCAAGGAAGGATTCGGAAAGAAAAAAGGCTGGCTTCCTGAAGAGGAAACTATAATGAGATCTATCTTGAGTTTATCTTGAGATGATTTCGGGGCTTTTTTTTTAGTGTCCCCACGGCCCGGTCCTCGACAAGGCCTCCACCCCCAGGAAGCAGCCCGTGACAACTGACTAACACCCAGGTACCTATTTTACTGCTAGGTAACAGGGGCATAGGGTGAAAGAAACTCTGCCCATTGTTTCTCGCCGGCGCCCGGGATCGAACCCAAGACCACAGGATCACAAGTCCAGCGTGCTGTCCGCTCGGCCGACCGGCTCCCAGAGTAAATTCAGAGATGAGTAAATTCCTAATGGAAATATCATGGGAAACATAACTCAGAGAAAAGAGTGTACAGGTCATGGACTACATCATCTTAAAGGGCCAGGAAGGAAGGGAATTATCAGGGGAAAGCGCCAAGCCATTTAGCATTTGGATAAAGATCAAGATAAAGATTTGGGATTGGACGGGGGGAAGGACTAGTGCCCAATCACTTGGACGGTCGGGAATTGAACGCCGATCTGCATACAGGAGATCGTCGCTCTACCGTCCAGCCCAAGTGGTTGATCAAAAGCAACAGACAGGTTTATCCTTACCCAAAAGGAGTAAAATGAAAAACATTAGAAGAATCCATGGTTCAATTAGGCATTTAAGGAAGCAAAGCAATCAAGTCAAGAACATGCAGAAACTACAGGAATAACAGAACACCTGAGAGTAGAAGGAGATACCAGAGGGCCAGGAATGAGTGCCTCAGAGTGAGGAGATAAGCAGAGAGACAGTATGAAAATGAGATATTTTGGATGACATCACGTGTAAAGCAAAGACCCAACAAAACTGCTCCACAGCCACATCAGGAGGAAAACAACAGTGAAGGAACAAGTGATGAAACTGAGAAAATGGAAGAACAGATACACAGAGAACGACAAGGAGATGTGTGAAGAACTCAACAAGAGATTCCAGGTCTTCACAATAGAGCAAGGAGAAGTCATTATACTGAGAGAGGATGCGGTAAACCAAGCAACCTTGTAGGTATTTGAGCTTACAGAAATGAAGTTAAAATGAATCTGTTAGAGCGAATGTGGCAAATGTTGTTGGGCCTGACAGAAGCTCATCATGGATACCAAAAGAGGGTGAAGAAGCACTAAGTGTGCTATTCTCTATGGTGTATAACAGGTCACTGTAAACAGGAGACCTACTGGAAAGCTGGAAGACAGCTAATGTGATCCCAATATACAAAAAGGGTGACAGTCAAGAGGCACGGAACTTCAGGCCAGTTTCCCTAACTTGTATACCATGCAAGGTGACGTAAAAGATCGTGAGGAATAAGTTCGTAGAACATCCGGAGAAGAGCTTTGTAACACACACCACTAGCATGGATTCAGGGACGGTAAATCATGCCTCACAGGTTTATTAGTGAGGCACGATTTAAGGTAACACTCTAGCTGAAGCTCCGTGAGGTGTGTTAGTTGGAGCTCCGTGAGAAAGTGTGTTAGATGGAGCTCCGTGAGAAGGTGTGTTAGATGGAGCTCCGCGAGGTGTGTTAGTTGGAGCTCCGTGAGAAGGAATGTTAGCTGGAGCTCCGATTGCGTCTTAATACTAATAATGGAAGACGTAGTGAAGGAACTGGTGGAGCTCTGAGGACAGAGATGGAATCGCTACGGGAGGAAATAAGGCAGATAAAACGTGTCAACACTCAAGAGGAAGAAAAGATGGAAAGCAGCGTTAGGAAGTGTTCGTCTTGGAGTGTCGCAAAGAAAAGAGGATTTAAGAAGACTGACAATGCCGCCTACAGCTGTCTTAAAGACCTCCAACTCAGTCGTCGTGCTGGAAGACGAGTGGTGTAGGGAGACTGCAGGTCACCCGAGGGACAAGGCAACGAAGGGTGCGCCGGTAAAAGCAGAAGCTAAACGAATCTTGAGTGATTCTCAGGTGAGGTATTTGGATAGAGCTTTTTGTGCCAGAGATATGGGGGAACAGGTTGAGGGTTTGCTATCCGGGAGCAGGAATTGAGAATATTGTAAACAACATGAATGATGACTGGAAATGGATATTTTTTTGTATCAGTGCAGGTCGAAATGATGTAGGACGAGTTAGGAGTGAGGCACTGATACAGAGGTTTAAGGCAGCCATATAGGTAGTTAGTAGCAAGGGAGGAATTATGATCATATGTGCATATGTAGCATTCCAAATGAGGGAGTTGGAAATGAATGGTTGTCGAGAGCACTTGGTGTCACTTGCCGATTGGATAAATATTGCAAATCAAATGCAATATCATTCACTGATAACTAGGAACACTTCTATGGTAGGAATGATATGTATGCTCAGGATGGGAGAGCATCTATAATAGAGCTGGGGTTATTGCTGTAACCAACTCTTTGGAATCTGTGGTTGGAGAGGTTTGTTTAGATTTAAACTGTTAGTCGATAGTGGTATGGGAAAAGGAACCAATCAGAGTAATTGCTGGTGGGGGAAAAGAATTGGTAAAAGGAACAGGGAAGGAGAAGGGTCTCAAAATGGCAACACACTTAAGGTATATTACATGAACAATATGAGTCTAAGAAACAAAATAAACGATTTAAATGCTCTTGTCTGTATATAAACAATAGATAGTGTTGCACTGACCGCAACATGGATAAATGTAGAAAACAGAGAAATATTAGTTGAATATCAAATAAACGGATTAAACTATTTAAATCAGTTAGACATATTAGATAAGAAGGGGGGCGGGTAACCATATATGTCAGGGGAAAAATTTAAATGTTGCCTTAAAGAGGGAATTAAAACTGAGCCACATACACAGAAACAATTTGGCTAGAATTAAACGGAAAAGCTAAAAATCTTATAATAGGAGTTATATACAGGATAACAAACTTAGAATGGAAGGAAAGCATCCATTGGATGAAATATCTAGATCATCTCGGTCAAACAGTATTTGCGTCATGGGAGACTAATTTTAGTGGAATAAAGTAGCTTAACAGAACAGGGAATAACGAAGCAGAAGATTTTCTAGAATTAATTGTTTGCTTCCTTAAGCAACACATTAAGGAACCAACGCGGGAAATTAATATTTTAGACTTGGTGTTAACTGACAGGGAGACACAAATTAATGACATCGAAATAGGGAGTGAGAGAAGGAACAGTGATCACAAAGAAATCAAATTAGCATAGAATGGAATAGATTTATAGGAGAAAATTCTGTTAAAGTTTCAGATTTCCGAAGAGCTGATTTGAATGGCCTAAGTAATTTTTTGGGTGTAATAGATTAGAAAGTCCTGAGTATAGGGGAAGGTGGGCCGGTCTTGGAGCGAGACGTGAACCTAGCAATAGGTGACGTAAAAAGGGATTTCGATGTGGATTGAAAATAAAACTTATTTAAAAATATTCTAAGCAAAGAATAGGAAAGTAGTAAAGCATACAAATTGTATGCTTTACTACGAGTAGTTATTGCAGAATATAAATAGGAGCATCCCAGCGTCAGCTAATACGCCGTCTCCTGTTTTCTTTGCAACTATGAACATATTTACCCTGGGAGAGGTAAGGGCGCTTCTCCTCCCAGTGAGGTGGCTTACTGAGGCCCCTGGGTGTAACACCATGAAGGTGGTTAGTCGTGTTTTATTTAATGTTTTACATACAACATGAGTCACCCAGACCGGATTTTGAGAGGTGCCAGATTGTCTGACCCTAGCAACTAAAAAGTCACACCTCTAGAGTGTTAATGACCACAAGTTGACCAGGGGTCAGGTCGTGTGAATTGACCTTGCTTCTGCTAAGCTGATAATTGCAGACGGCTGGCTGGGCTGGTCCCATCAAACAAGCCGCTGTTTAAGGTGTTGTAGAGAGCCTTAGACTGTCTTACTTGTGGGCGGAGCTTTATTCCTGGTTCCCGCATAAATACCCAGGGATCTGTACATTCGAGAGGATAGGATCAGCAGACAGTAGGGCATCAGCAGACAGCAGCCAAGACAGGCTGTCAGCCAGACGGGGGACTCTCCCTGTCAACTATAGCCCCCCCCCCCCTTCCTCTCTATCCAATTTAGTCTCAGTCCTTGATGAGTTTGAAGGTTAAAGTGACCTATCTCCTGTTTTCCAAACTTAAGGTGTTGTGTGATTATCAGGGGCAGACAGCTGTAGTGGTCTCAATGTCTTGTGGGATGACTCACATTGCATATTAATCTTAACATAGTGAACATTAAGTTAAATAGCTTGACTTATGATACTTATCATAATAAATATACTTGATTTACTTTTTAATCTAACTTTAATTGTGTTCCCTAGATCTTGGATTTTCTGATATATTGCAAGCTAGAGTACTCACCGAATTGTGCTTGCAGGGGTTGAGCTCTGGCTGTTTGGTCCCGCCTCTCAACCGTCAATCAACTGGTGTACAGATTCCTGAGCCTACTGTGCTCTATCATATCTACATTTGAAACTGTGTATGGAGTCAGCCTCCACCACATCACTTCCTAGTGCATTCCATTTACTAACTACTCTGACACTGAAAAAGTTCTTTCTAATGTCTCTGTGGCTCATTTGGGTACTCAGCTTCCACCTGTGTCCCCTTGTTCGCGTCCCTCCAGTGTTGAATAGTTCATCCTTGTTTACCCGGTCGATTCCCCTGAGGATTTTGTAGGTTGTGATCATGTCCCCCCTTACTCTTCTGTCTTCCAGTGTCATAAGGTGCATTTCCCGCAGCCTTTCCTCATAACTCATGCCTCTTAGTTCTGGGACTAGTCTAGTAGCATACCTTTGGACTTTTTCCAGCTTCGTCTTGTGCTTGACAAGGTACGAGAGTGTGGAGCACTCTGAGTTCACTGACGTAAAGAGTATGAGTACATGCATACAGCAGATAATATATGATGCATGTTAACATTTGATAACAGTTTAGAGTACAGACAAGTTCCATTCCTTGTCTTATAGGTACTGAGTTTATAATGGATGGTGGCAACTCTTTCTACCTTCTACTTCTACCTATCTACCCTTCTACTTCCTACTCTCTCTCCTCTTCCAAAATTTCCCTTTCACCTGACCACTCCTCGCTACTCCCAGCCTCCTTCCCCTACTCCTCCCTCCTACTCTCTGCCTCCCTGACCCCAAACCCTCACACATTACTTCAGTATTCATTTCTTTCCTTCCTTCATTCCTGATACGTTACATAGGAAGGGAGAGGCTGGCTCACCTCCCAGTCAGATGGCGGCTATATTACGACCAGGATTTATGTGTTATTGTTGCGGGTGTGTGTGAGTGTGTGTGTGTACAGGTGTGTGTGCAGGTGTGTGTGGCCCTTACACTGTAATCATGTTGGGTGTACTGTGTACTTGTGTCCACAGCTGTGTGTGTTCTTCCTTATGATGCGCAGCAAGAGTATATTACCCATTGTCAGTATATTTCTCAGTGGTAGTATATTACTCAGTCGTAATATATTACTCATTGTTAGTACAGTATATTACTCATTGTTAGTATATTACTCATTGTTAGTATATTACTCATTGTTAGTATATTACTCATTGTTAGTATATTACTCATTGTTAGTATATTACTCATTGTTAGTATATTACTCTTGTTAGTATTACGGTCATGTGTTAGTATATTACTCAGTGTTAGTATATTAATCATTGTTAGTATATTACTCATTGTTAGTATATTACTCAGTGGTAGTATATTATCATTGTTAGTATATTACTCATTGTTAGTATATTACTCAGTGGTAGTATATTACTCATTGTTAGTATATTACTCAGTGGTAGTATATTACTCATTGTTAGTATATTACTCATTGTTAGTATATTACTCAGTGGTAGTATATTACTCATTGTTAGTATATTACTCATTGTTAGTATATTACTCATTGTTAGTAATATTACTCATTGGTTAGTATATTACATCAGTGGTAGTATATTACTCATTGTTAGTATATTACTCATTGTTAGTATATTACTCAGTGGTAGTATAATTACTCAGTGGTAGTATATTACTCATTGTTGTATATTACTCATTGTTAGTATATTACTCAGTGGTTAGTATATTACTCATTGTTAGTATATTACCTCAGTGGTAGTATATTACTCATTGTTGTATATTACTCATTGGTAGTATATTACTCAGTGGTAGTATATTACTCATTGTTAGTATATACTCAGTGGTATTATTACTCAGTGGTAGTATATACGCCATTGTTAGTATATTACTCAGTGGTAGTATATTACTCATTGTTAGTATATTACTCATTGTTAGTATATTACTCATTGTTAGTATATTACTCAGTGGTAGTATATTACTCATTGTTAGTATATTACTCATTGTTAGTATATTACTCATTGTTAGTATATTACTCAGTGTAGTATATTACTCATTGTTAGTATATTACTCAGTGTTAGTATATTACTCATTGTTAGTAATATTACTCATTGTTAGTATATTACTCAGTGGTAGTATATTACTCATTGTTAGTATATTACTCAGTGGTAGTATATTACTCAGTGGTAGTATATTACTCATTGTTAGTATATTACTCATTGGTAGTATATTACTCAGTGGTAGTATATTACTCATTGTTAGTATATTACTCATTGGTAGTATATTACTCATTGTTAGTATATTACTCAGTGGTAGTATATTACTCATTGTTAGTATATTACTCAGTGGTAGTATATTACTCATTGTTAGTATATTACTCATTGTTAGTATATTACTCAGTGGTAGTATATTACTCATTGTTAGTATATTACTCATTGTTAGTATATTACTCATTGTTAGTATATTACTCAGTGGTAGTATATTACTCATTGTTAGTATATTACTCATTGTTAGTATATTACTCATTGTTAGTATATTACTCAGTGGTAGTATATTACTCATTGTTAGTATATTACTCAGTGGTAGTATATTACTCATTGTTAGTATATTACTCATTGTTAGTATATTACTTAGTGGTAGTATATTACTCATTGTTAGTATATTACTCAGTGGTAGTATATTACTCATTGTTAGTATATTACTCATTGTTAGTATATTACTCAGTGGTAGTATATTACTCATTGTTAGTATATTACTCATTGTTAGTATATTACTCATTGTTAGTATATTACTCATTGTTAGTATATTACTCATTGTTAGTATATTACTCATTGTTAGTATATTACTCATTGTTAGTATATTACTCATTGTTAGTATATTACTCATTGTTAGTATATTACTCAGTGGTAGTATATTACTCATTGTTAGTATATTACTCATTGTTAGTATATTACTCATTGTTAGTATATTACTCAGTGGTAGTATATTACTCAGTGGTAGTATATTACTCATTGTTAGTATATTACTCATTGGTAGTATATTACTCAGTGGTAGTATATTACTCATTGTTAGTATATTACTCAGTGGTAGTATATTACTCATTGTTAGTATATTACTCATTGTTAGTATATTACTCAGTGGTAGTATATTACTCATTGTTAGTATATTACTCAGTGGTAGTATATTACTCATTGTTAGTATATTACTCATTGTTAGTATATTACTCAGTGGTAGTATATTACTCATTGTTAGTATATTACTCATTGTTAGTATATTACTCATTGTTAGTATATTACTCAGTGGTAGTATATTACTCATTGTTAGTATATTACTCATTGTTAGTATATTACTCATTGTTAGTATATTACTCAGTGGTAGTATATTACTCATTGTTAGTATATTACTCAGTGGTAGTATATTACTCATTGTTAGTATATTACTCATTGTTAGTATATTACTCAGTGGTAGTATATTACTCATTGTTAGTATATTACTCAGTGGTAGTATATTACTCATTGTTAGTATATTACTCATTGTTAGTATATTACTCAGTGGTAGTATATTACTCATTGTTAGTATATTACTCAGTGGTAGTATATTACTCATTGTTAGTATATTACTCATTGTTAGTATATTACTCATTGGTAGTATATTACTCATTGTTAGTATATTACTCATTGTTAGTATATTACTCATTGTTAGTATATTACTCAGTGTAGTATATTACTCATTGTTAGTATATTACTCATTGTTAGTATATTACTCATTGTTAGTATATTACTCAGTGGTTAGTATATTACTCATTGTTAGTATATTACTCAGTGGTAGTATATTACTCATTGTTAGTATATTACTCATTGTTAGTATATTACTAGTGGTAGTATATTACTCATTGTTAGTATATTACTCAGAGGTAGTATATTACTCATTGTTAGTATATTACTCATTGTTAGTATATTACTCATTGTTAGTATATTACTCATTGTTAGTATATTACTCATTGGTAGTATATTACTCATTGTTAGTATATTACTCATTGTTAGTATATTACTCAGTGGTTAGTATATTACTCATTGTTAGTATATTACTCATTGTTAGTATATTACTCATTGTTAGTATATTACTCATTGTTAGTATATTACTCATTGTTAGTATATTACTCATTGTTAGTATATTACTCAGTGGTAGTATATTACTCATTGTTAGTATATTACTCATTGTTAGTATATTACTCATTGTTAGTATATTACTCATTGTTAGTATATTACTCAGTGGTAGTATATTACTCATTGTTAGTATATTACTCATTGTTAGTATATTACTCAGTGGTAGTATATTACTCATTGTTAGTATATTACTCAGTGGTAGTATATTACTCAGTGGTAGTATATTACTCAGTGGTAGTATATTACTCAGTGGTAGTATATTACTCATTGTTAGTATATTACTCAGTGGTAGTATATTACTCAGTGGTAGTATATTACTCATTGTTAGTATATTACTCATTGTTAGTATATTACTCATTGTTAGTATATTACTCAGTGGTAGTATATTACTCATTGTTAGTATATTACTCATTGTTAGTATATTACTCATTGTTAGTATATTACTCATTGTTAGTATATTACTCATTGTTAGTATATTACTCAGTGGTAGTATATTACTCAGTGGTAGTATATTACTCAGTGGTAGTATATTACTCATTGTTAGTATATTACTCAGTGGTAGTATATTACTCATTGGTAGTATATTACTCATTGTTAGTATATTACTCATTGTTAGTATATTACTCATTGTTAGTATATTACTCATTGTTAGTATATTACTCAGTGGTAGTATATTACTCATTGTTAGTATATTACTCAGTGGTAGTATATTACTCAGTGGTAGTATATTACTCATTGTTAGTATATTACTCATTGTTAGTATATTACTCATTGTTAGTATATTACTCATTGTTAGTATATTACTCAGTGGTAGTATATTACTCATTGTTAGTATATTACTCAGTGGTAGTATATTACTCATTGTTTAGTATATTACTCATTGTTAGTATATTACTCAGTGGTAGTATATTACTCATTGTTAGTATATTACTCATTGTTAGTATATTACTCATTGTTAGTATATTACTCAGTGGTAGTATATTACTCATTGTTAGTATATTACTCATTGTTAGTATATTACTCATTGTTAGTATATTACTCATTGTTAGTATATTACTCATTGTTAGTATATTACTCATTGTTAGTATATTACTCATTGTTAGTATATTACTCAGTGGTAGTATATTACTCATTGTTAGTATATTACTCATTGTTAGTATATTACTCATTGTTAGTATATTACTCATTGTTAGTATATTACTCAGTGGTAGTATATTACTCAGTGGTAGTATATTACTCATTGTTAGTATATTACTCATTGTTAGTATATTACTCATTGTTAGTATATTACTCATTGTTAGTATATTACTCATTGTTAGTATATTACTCAGTGGTAGTATATTACTCAGTGGTAGTATATTACTCATTGTTAGTATATTACTCATTGTTAGTATATTACTCATTGTTAGTATATTACTCATTGTTAGTATATTACTCATTGTTAGTATATTACTCATTGTTAGTATATTACTCATTGTTAGTATATTACTCATTGTTAGTATATTACTCATTGTTAGTATATTACTCATTGTTAGTATATTACTCAGTGGTAGTATATAACCCAGTTTTTTAATTATTATTATTATTTTCTACCACAGACGTGGCCACACATTTGCAATGCTAACCAGCATACCTACATTTTCTTCTATCCTCCATGGACAAGGTTGGGGATTTGTGAAACATATTGTTCAGTGATTTATTGAACAATCAACCACAGAAGGAACAAATCCACAAGGGCCGTGATGAGGGCTCGAACCTACGCCCGGGATGATCCCAACAACAATAACGCACCAACAATACCGAACAAAATAACAAGAGGAGCAACAATAACAACTATGGAAGTAGCAGCAGTAGCGTCTATAGCAATAGCAACAGCAGCAGCAGCATCAATACAACAGCAGCAGCAGCAAGAATCATCAGCAGTAATGTGCACCTTCGCTCAATTCCCTGGGACGTCTCCGCCACCTCCGGTAAACTGACGCCTCCCATCCATTTGACGAGACGAAAATCATTTCTGGCGAGACAATCTTCTCCAACACCGGGCCCAGGTGCTAAGTAGGGGTCATCACTGCTGAGTTACGCAACACCCAGATCCTATCACACCTAACTCTGCCGATTCAGGGGTAACTCCTGCAGAGACAGAAAAAATGGCAAGAAAAAATATAATCACTCCTAGTTACTAACCTTTAATTTTGTTTAATAGACTGGTTAGCTTTATGTGGGATGTGGTGATCGCTAGGTGGTGATAGCCGGGTTATCCTGAGGTGTGATGTTGGCGGGGGGGGGGGGGGGTCAGGGAGTGATGACCAAGTTATCGTTATGCTGTGATGAGGTGGTCGCAAGGTGGTGATGACTGAGTTATCACCAGGACTGAGCGAGGGTTTTCACTTCCATATATATAGTGAAAAATAATGCATCTGCACATTGCTTTCTATGTCGTTTTGTTGTTCTTATCCCCATGTGTCCTTGTCTCGTGTGTGTGTCTCTACTGTCCTTGTCTCGTGTGTGTGTGTCTCTACTGTCCTTGTCTCGTGTGTGTGTGTCTCTACTGTCCTTGTCTCGTGTGTGTGTGTCTCTACTGTCCTTGTCTCGTGTGTGTGTGTCTCTACTGTCCTTGTCTCGTGTGTGTGTGTCTCTACTGTCCTTGTCTCGTGTGTGTGTGTCTCTACTGTCCTTGTCTCGTGTGTGTGTGTCTCTACTGTCCTTGTGTGTGTATTTATTTTGTCCTTGTCTTGAATGTCATTTTCTCTTGCTTTTGTGTTTATTTGCGAGTGGAGGTCTCAGTGGTTCTGAGTGGTTCTCACCCTGGAAACACAAACCGAAACTGTCTCTATTTTCCGCTTGTTACAACTTGTAATAAAGTTGTTACATCTTGGCTTAACGTGTTTATGACGTATTAGAACGTTGTTATAACTTGCTATATTGGTTGTTATAACTGGTTAGGAGGTGTCAAAACTTGTTCGAACGTTGTACCAACGTCGTTGTTGCGGTGTGTGTTTGGCGGGCAGCTAGTTGTCCTTGTGCGAATTAAGCTTTCCGTTTCGGGTTCCGCTCCTCAACATTTAGTCGACTGCTATAAAGCTCCCTGTCATTTTGGACCGTCATATCCTCATTTTAAGCTGCGTATTGAGTCTGTCTCCACCACTTAATTTGTATATGTCTATGTAAGACATTCGGATACAGAATTTATTTCTGTGCTCCATTCTTTGTGCCCTCTTCTCTTTCAAATAGTCTGTCGTTTTCTGCTTTATCAAATTCCCTAAGTGTTTACTAAGTCGTGTATGATGTCTCTTCAGGTACGAAGCCTTTATATTGTTTAATGTTTCCCTGCGACTTAGACCTCTCAGCCCTGGTACCAGTACTGTGGGGGGTACCTCGGGACTTTCTCCAGCTTTGTTTCGTATTTAACGTCGCAAATTTCGGAAATGGTCTGACATATGTGCTACGAAATTCCCTGGTTTCTACAAGCAGATCTAATGTTAGACACTTAAACTTGTACATAGATCTAGGATATTCGCTTGATATAAGGATCGGCAGACCGGTTCAGTGTGGTGTTCCAAGTTACGCTTCTCTGTCAGACTCTACAAGGATTTCCTCTCCTCTATGGTACCTTATGTCTGGCCTTCTGTTCCCTGCATCTGTTATAATTATCGGAGTGTGTCTATTCTGTAACTTCAGTTAAGTTACAGGATGAGGGATGGGTTCGTGGTGTCCCATCTTCAATACACTCATATAAACGTCTTGAAGCTTCCCATGGTACAGAGAATACGTTTCATAACGTTGATAACTGAAGCCACTCATAAAAAATGAAGGGAAATTGACGACGTTTCTGTCCGTCCTTATCACGTCTTGTGAGGGGTCCGGCACGGATGGACACGTCGCCACGTACCCTCCATTCCCTGGGTGGATTGGACTGTTCCAGTGGTATTGACATGCACTGCTCGCTCAGTTACGTGTTTCAATCCGAATATTACATTTTGCGAAAGAGGTTTTCGGGATGAATTATTTTCCGCCAATTTTCTTTTCATAATTTATACTTGTTGTTTATGTTCATGTTCTCTATACTACGAGTTTTACAAATTCATACCTATAAATATTATCGATTTGCATCATAAATTTGTATGTGCTGATGCTAATACCAATTTATATGATCTGTCAGTCTTGGTATTTTCAGCGCCTCCAAACTTTACTCACAGCTCTTATTTTTAAGTCCAGGAGCTGCTGTGATGCCTTTTGCGCCTCTTCTTTATTAATAACTAAATAGGGGGTACCCGGCGGCGCCCGGGTCGACCCTGTGCCAAGGCCTCGGACAAGCACCCCTCTTACGGTTCTTCCTCCACACGTCCTCACCATTTCCACCCTGCTACTCTCATTCTCCCTAATCTCTTCCCAAACACATCATCTTTGTTTCCCCTCACACAACCATCCCTGTCTCCCCTTAGACACTCCCTCCTAAGAGTCTCCCTCTCACACAACCCTCCCATACAACCTACCAAGCCCCCAAACCCACACAATTTCGCTATCTCTACTTAATACCCTTTCCCAGTTTCCACCCACATACACCCACCTGATCTTCCCCGTGTACATGTTCCTCATGACTCCCACAACACACCTCCCCACTCTCGCCTAGTCAATGTAACCATTTTATTTTAGCAGACAGGAAATGTACCTGACTAATACATGTCCACCTTGCAGGCAAGGCATTCCTAATACAATGAAATACAATATACAATACTGTTATACATTCTACTATAAACACGATATATATCAGCCTACCAATATATATATATATATATATATATATATATATATATATATATATATATATATATATATATATATATGCGAACAAGCCAGAATGGTCCCCAGGACAATATGCAACTGAAAACTCACACCCCAGAAGTGACTCGAACCCATACTCCCAGGAGCCACGCAACTGGTATGTACAAGACGCCTTAATCCACTTGACCATCACGACCGGACATAATGAGGTGATAGCCGAGGCTATTTGAACCACCCCACCGCCGGCACTCGGATAGTAATCTTGGGCATAGCATTTTACCAAATCACCTCATTCTTTGGGGCACACGTGAGGAACACAAATGCGAACAAGCAACTGAGTGAGGCAACTGTGTGTATATATATATATATATATATATATATATATATATATATATATATATATATATATATATATATATATATATATAACTTATATGTTACTATATAAATAACTTTCTCTCATATACATCCTACAATATGAGATGGTTGAATAAGATATATTTCACATATTATCTGTGAGAACCATGTAATCATAATCATTACCTGGGTCGTAACACCTGCCTCACCCACACACACCTTCCCTGCCACATACTCACCCCCGCACACACACACACACACACCCTCCCTGCCTCACTATTATTTGAGATTCGAGAAAGAAGAAAAATAAAGAGAAGTGCTCACCACGTGATAACATGCGGGAGCAACGAGACTGCCCACGTGTATCAATCTGTCAGTATCGTCGTCATCCGTACAGATATTGACACGGAAAGTAATCTAGTGTGACGTGCACTTATTCCCCAGTGTTGCTGTTAATTTCTGTGAGTGAGGCAACTGTATCTTCGGCATATTTTGTTGTCTTAGTGTTCACCCGCCCGCACCATGCCTCCCAGTGCATGGCGCACGCAATTACCGCCCTGTGGTGATGTCGCTTGCCATCGCTGCAGCTACCGTGCGATGGTTCTGATAGCTGCTCATGGCAACGAGGCGCCGAAATGTGTTACTCCAACAAGAACTCCACCATCCTTCTTCTTAAGGACACGCAGGGATATATATATCTATTTCTGATTTATGGCTTCTATCCCTCTTACCAGTGCTCTTGCATCAGGGTTCAGCTGATATATATATATATATATATATATATATATATATATATATATATATATATATATATATATATATATATATATATATATATATATATATATACTGTATATGTTATTAAATATGACCGAAAAAGTAAGATTAATAATTCTAACACGAATTTTCTCAATATTTCTTATGTTTCTTTTTACTGTCGATGGTACTTGAAAAATCAATTCTCCAAAATTCATTTTTATTTCTAGTCTGACGCAACACTTGAACGCGTTTCGTAATAACTTATTACATTTTCAAAGACTTTTAGTTTACACACACACAACTATAACCTGCACACACTAAAGAGAGTTCTTACTATGCTATGATTTAAACAGCTTTCATTTTATTTTATACCCGCATTTTGGTGAGGTGATATGTTACAACAGTTTTGGATGAGGTGAACAAAACTTTCAACACAAGACAGAGCAAACTTTCAACACAAGACAGAACACGGTGCAATGGGTATAGAATGGAAGTAACTGCAAAGGGCCTATTGGCCCATATTTCTTGATGCTTCTATATTGGTGCGGAGTCTTGAAGTGGGTAGAATATAGTTGTGCATTAATTGACTGTTGATTGCTGGTGTTGACTTCTTGATGTGTAGTGCCTCGCAGATGTCAAGCCGCCTGCTATCGCTGTATCTATCGATGATTTCTGTGTTGTTTGTTAAGACTTCTCTGGTGATGGTCTGGTTGTGGGAAGAGATTATATGTTCCTTAAGCAACAGGGCTCCATTAGACTAGAAATAAAAATTAATTTTGGAGAATTGATTTTTCAATTACCATCGACAGTAAAAAGAAACATAAGAAATATTGAGAAAATTCGTGTTATAATTATTAATCTTACTTTTTCGGTCATATTTAACAACATATGTTTACAAGAAAGATTGCTA
Source organism: Procambarus clarkii (assembly GCF_040958095.1). Lineage (NCBI taxonomy): Eukaryota > Metazoa > Arthropoda > Malacostraca > Decapoda > Cambaridae > Procambarus > Procambarus clarkii. The sequence goes on along the minus strand of NC_091154.1, from coordinate 26,256,228 downwards.
CCAATATATATATATATATATATATATATATATATATATATATATATATATATATATATATATATATATATATATATATATGTAGTACCTAGTAGCCAGAACGCACTTCTCAGCCTACTATGCAAGGCCCGATTTGCCTAATAAGCCAAGTTTTTATGAATTA
>NC_091154.1:26138565-26248565 GCF_040958095.1 Procambarus clarkii | reverse complement strand
GATATCATAAGCGGCATATGCCAGGTTGACAAGCATGAGAACTGCCTCTTAATCCTTTTGTGTAAGGATTTATTCAGAACCTTGTATACCGCATATGTCAGTTGATCAATCCTGGAATATGCAACTCCAGAGTGAAGTTCATGTGTAGCCAAACATAAGATGAAAGTTCAGAGGTGTGCCAAAGGTTAGTCCCAGAGGTGAAAGGTACGAGTTACGAGGAAAGGCTACAGGAAATAAACCTCACGTCTCTGGAAGACAAAAGAGTTTGGAGAGACATGATCACCACTTACAAAGATGTCAAGGGAATTGACAGGATAGCTAAGGACAGACAATTTAGCCCGGGTGGTACACGAACAAGGGGACACAGGTGGAAACTAATACCCAAATGTGTCACATAGACATTACAAACAACGTTTTCAGTGTCAGAAAAGTGAACAAATGTAATGCACTAGGAAGTTGACCGGAGGAGACATGCTCGATACACATTTTTAAATATAGATATGGCAGGACCCAACTGACTCAGGAACCTGTACAACGGTGGATTGGCACTTGAGAGGCGGAACTAAAGAGCCGAAGCTCAACCGCAGTAAGCGCAAATAGTTGAGAGCAATTAAGCGAGCATCAGCGGGCGCTATCTCCAGCCACCCTCCAGGTCAGACATTACAAAAAATAATTGAATATTAATCTTAGTGATCTTAAACACAGAACAATTTGACACAATAAAAGTAAACAAAGAAAAACAAGCCCGCGTCACACATCAGATCAAAGCAATCAATATACATTATTAATCCCGTAATAACGAAATTAAAATTTACTTTGAAACTAATAAGAATCAACATTCCTATGTCAGATTGGGAAGGAGCTCTAAGAGCCCATGGTCAGGGGCAAGTGTACAGGGCTGGAGCTCTAAGAGCCCACGGTCAGGGGCAAGTGTACAGGGCTGGAGCTCTAAGAGCCCATGGTCAGGGGCAAGTGTACAGGGCTGGAGCTCTAAGAGCCCATGGTCAGGGGCAAGTGTACAGGGCTGGAGCTCTAAGAGCCCATGGTCAGGGGCAAGTGTACAGGGCTGGAGCTCTAAGAGTCCATGGTCAGGGGCAAGTGTACAGGGCTGGAGCTCTAAGAGCCCATGGTCAGGGGCAAGTGTACAGGGCTGGAGCTCTAAGAGCCCATGGTCAGGGGCAAGTGTACAGGGCTGGAGCTCTAAGAGCCCATGGTCAGGGGCAAGTGTACAGGGCTGGAGCTCTAAGAGCCCATGGTCAGGGGCAAGTGTACAGGGCTGGAGCTCTAAGAGCCCATGGTCAGGGGCAAGGGGGAGTGTTAGTGAAGACAGAGTTCTTAACTACTCAGAGCAGCTTTTCCCGCGCCACCACAAATCAAGTGAAAAAATTCTGACGTGTGATTACATCAACACCAAGGGAGGAGGGAGGGGTTATGGGTAGAGAGGAGGGGGGGGAGGGGAGGTAGAGAGAAGGGAGGGAGGAGGGGAGGTAGAGAGGTTAGGGGTTGTGGGGGGAGGGGAGGTAGAGATAAGGGAGGGGGGGAGGTAAGAGGAGGAGGGGAGAGGAGGAAGAGAGAGTAGAAATTGTGGAGGAGAGGCTAGACTAGGGGAGAATAGATTGGGGGAGGGGGGGGGGGGGAGATGAAGGTAGAGTAGGAGAGGGTATTGAGGGGGAGGGGAGAGTACAGAGTTTGGAGGAGAGGAAAGGGTGGAGGGGAGGATAGTTTGGATATGGAACAAGAATGAGAACGAGGGGGGGGAGGATAGGGTAGAGAAGGAAAAGGATGGGTAGGAAGTAGAAGGGGGTGGAGAGGGGTAGAAGGGGGTGGAGAGGGGTAGAAGGGAAGGAAGAGAGGATGAGGAAAAGGGAGAGAGGATGACTGGAGAGAGAAGAAAAGGGGGAAGGGCCACATGGGAAGGGGAGGGTAGAAAAGGGGAGGTGAAGGCACAGAGGTAAATAGTAGAAAATAGGTTGAGAGAGTTAGAAGAGGAGAGGTGACGGGGAGGGGCGAGCCGAGAGGGGGGGAGGAAAAGAGGGTGTAAGAAGTAACTATATATATAGTTACTCCAAGAATATGTATATAACTATATATATATATATATATACATCTGAAAACTCACACCCCAGAAGTGACTCGAACCCATACTCCCAGAAGCAACGCAACTGGTATGTACAAGACGCCTCATTTTGTCCGGTCGTGATGGTCAAGTGGATTAAGGCGTCTTGTACATACCAGTTGCGTTGCTTCTGGGAGTATGGGTGCGAGTCACTTCTGGGGTGTGAGTTTTCAGTTGCATATTGTCCTGGGGACCATTCAGGCTTGTTCGCATATATATACATATATATATACATATATATATATATATATATATATATATATATATATATATATATATATACATATATATATATATATATATATATATATATATATATATATATATATATATATATATATATATATATATATATATATATATATATATATGTCGAACCTAGTAGCCAGAACGCACTTCTAAGCCTACTATGCAAGGCCCGATTTGCCTAATAAGCCAAGTTTTCCTGAATTAATATATTTTCTCTAATTATTTTCTTATTAAATGATAAGCTACCCATTTCATTATGTACGAGGTCAATTTTTTTTAATTGGAGTTATAATTAAAGTAGATATATGACCGAACCTAACCAACCCTACCTAACCTAACCTAACCTATCTTTATAGGTTTGGTTAGGTTAGGTTAGGTAGCCGAAAAGTTAGGTTAGGTTAGGTTAGGTAGGTTAGGTAGTCGAAAAAACATTTTTTCTTGAAAACTTGGCTTATTAGGCAAATCGGGCCTTGCATAGTAGGCTGAGAAGAGCGTTCTAGCTACTAGGTACGACATATATATATATATATATATATATATATATATATATATATATATATATATATATATATATATATATATATATATATATATATATATATATATACACATATTGGTGTATACTGGCAGCAGATTTTATTTTATGCATGTCTCATTGAATATGACAGCATTTGTATGTGCTTCGTCTCCCATTTATCCCCTATGTATTCCCTTGCCTTTTCCTTTATTGTACTTGTTTTATCACCTGACCCCGTACTGGTATAAATTAACGAGATCTGTAATTTTTTTTCACTTGAGATTGAACCATGGAGGTTCGAAACGTTGTGCGATATTATAATTAGTGTAATATATTCTTTAGTTATTCAATTCGTTTCTTCACCCAAAAAAACCTGACTTTTGGTGAACTCCTCTTCCAGCTGAACCCTGATGCTAAGGCATTAATAAGAGGGATAGAAGCCCTAAATCAGAAAATAGTAAATACGGAATATGCTGTTATATTATATACACGACTCACATGTGTAAACTACACGTTATATGAGGTGTTTAAACACCCGCAACAAAATGTTTCCCGGAACATAGACAACTAATCCACCAAGAAATGTAAGATTAACTAAAAGTTTCCTTAAGTGAAAGGATAAATAACGTGTTGCAACATGATCAACATGTAAAATAATGCTTCGCAGGCTCCTGCAACCCGTTCTCGCAAATTCGTAAAGTCAATATTGACTTATTAACTACGTGCATAGGTGATATACTAAACATAATAGATACCCCTAAAAAGATTCATAGAAAACACCGACCTTACCTAACCTTGTTAGTATCTTAAGATAAGCATCTTATTGCTTCGTAATTACAATTATTACTTAACCTATACCTATTATAGGTTAAGTAACAATTGTAATTACGAAGCAATAAGATGCTTATCTTAAGATACTAACAAGGTTAGGTAAGGTCGGTGTTTTCTATGAATCTTTTTAAGGGTATCTATTATGTTAAGTATGTCACCTATGCACATATTTAATAAGTCAATATTGACTTATTAAATTTGCGAGAACGGGTTGGCTCCTGAAATGGTCATACTTACAGTAAGTGTTTAGTGGAAAGTAGCAGTAGGAAGCGATGGACCACCAGTAAACCATCTTTTGTACTATTGACTTTAAAGAGTCTGGTAAAAATAGAGCCAAACCCAAACTTAAATATTCCCAGGCCATGTATAGCATATGTGTGTTCTATAGTAGGCCTAAGATAGCATGTATTAGGCCTAGAATTGCTAGGATAAGTTAGGTTAAATCTTGTATTTATATGTTGCGGTTAAAAAAAGTTTCCGGTTTGTCCAAATTCAGTAATAGAATGGTCGAATCTGTTGTTGTTGTTGTTGTTGTAGATTCGCTACCTGGAACAAAAAGTTCCAAGTAGCACGGGCTATGGTGAGCCCGTAGCGGAGGTCCATCACCACACACACTGGTACTTTCCACTAAATACTTACTGTAAGTACTTTCATGTTAGGAAGCTGGGCTGAAGTAAGGAGAGAACTGAGAAAGCTGATAAAGAAAACTTCTTCCTGCTGCCCCAATCAATCAACAAGATCAAGAAAGACAGATGTGAAGGAATCTGATAATACTCATATTTTAACATTACTCAGTGAATTTAAGACCCTTCAGGAGGATGTATTGTTAGATATAACTCTCCGAAGTGTTAAGACAACAACAGTTGATAACATTTATGAACAACACGGGACAACAGAAGCCACAGCTCTCTTGCTGTAACTGTAATTATATAATTACAATTAGGTAATTACCCAAAAACCACGAGAATCGGGAGCCACATTGTATTAGATAACAGTACTGATGATCCTACATATCACATTTAGGCGCAAGCATGCATATTCACACAAGGCAAGAACGTGTATATAACTGGCAGCCACTACAACTGGTTTCATATTAATCAAACTTTTGTAAGGTGTCTCGGCTTCCCCGTCCCTCAAGGGGCTTCGAACCCACGGCCTGCCAGCCCGACCAGTGGAGCAAGACGCAAGTGTTCGCTCTCACGGGCGGCGCTACACACTAGATTATATCACACTTTGCTCCAGAAACTCCATCGCACCTCACCCTCATTACCGTCACCCTCATCACCATCACCCTCATCACCACTATCCAAACCACCATTTCTCCCTACGGCTGCCCATGCCCTCACCAATTACTCTCATATATCCTGAGTGTTCTTTTATGTAATCAAACTTGGACTAGATAGTTTTCAACGTAATGGACACACTCTCTCACCGGCAAGCTTACTGTCGCCCTCTTTCTCATTTTTCTTATTCTTATTCTCTTACTTACTCTCTCTCTCTTTTTCTCTCTCTATCCCTCCCTCTCGATCGATCGATCTTTCAATTCTCTTTCATTTCGATTGCTTTCATTGCGCTCATTCGTGATATTTTACACGAAGTTTGACCTGAATGTTTACATTGTCACGCTGCAGCAGATGAAGTCACTCATTCTCCCATGATGAGATCCCAGCAGCGTCCATGTTGTCAAAAGTACAGCAGCGTCCATGTTGTCAAAAGTACAGCAGCGTCCATGTTGTCAAAAGTACAGCTGCGTCCATGTTGTCAAAAGTACAGCAGCGTCCATGTTGTCAAAAGTACAGCTGCGTCCATGTTGTCAAAAGTACAGCAGCGTCCATGTTGTCAAAAGTACAGCTGCGTCCATGTTGTCAAAAGTACAGCAGCGTCCATGTTGTCAAAAGTACAGCTGCGTCCATGTTGTCAAAAGTACAGCTGCGTCCATGTTGTCAAAAGTACAGCTGTGTCCATGTTGTCAAAAGTACAGCTGCGTCCATGTTGTCAAAAGTACAGCTGTGTCCATGTTGTCAAAAGTACAGCTGCGTCCATGTTGTCAAAAGTACAGCTGTGTCCATGTTGCCAAAAGTACAGCTGTGTCCATGTTGTCAAGCCACAAGTGCTCTGCCACCGAGTCACGATGTTGTCCAATATCCTGTGTTCGTGTAATCGGGTAAACCAGATCCCGAAAAGTTCCTCTTTTTCTTGACTACACTTGTCAGAGTTGGCCATGACGCCTCTTTCCTCTTCAGAAGACATCGTTTATTTGGAGAGAGCTGGTAAGCTGTTGACAAGACCACACACTAGAAAATGAAGAGACGACGACGTTTCGGCCCGTCCTGGACCATTCTCAAGACGATCGTCAACATTTGTTTGGTCAACATTTCTCAGGCACATTATTGTGACTCTTCATCTGCACCGGTAAGCTGCTTTTTCCTAGATATAACAGACTGGGGAAGGCATGGAGGCCTTCACACCAACCCGTTCTCCTAATAGCACGTCGCATTTTTGCGTATACTTTACCAAAAAAACGAAAACCGTCGTACTAGAAAATGGAAGAGGCTTGCGAAATTGACATACTGTCCCGTTTTCTGTTCGTTCGTCCTCTATTAGGTCAGGATAAGGCACTTTAGTACGTCAATTTCTTGGGGCTGGGAACGCTCGCGAGAACAGGCTGTTCACACCGCGGTCTACATTAACTGAGGAGTCTAGTGAATGTCAACCAGGAGGTCGGGATAACCCTGGGCTTCAAATATATAATTAGTACGACAATTTGACAATTTGACAATTTGGTCATCACCTACAGAGGTGATGACCAAACCACACTCCAGAAGACGAAGACACGACGGAGTTTCATCTCTGTAAAAGGAGATCTGAGGTATATCAAATTATACCTCACTTCTCTAGAGTTAGGGAATCACCTCCTAGACACCAGTGGTTACATGTTGATTTGTGGAACTGATTCTCATGGGGCCGGGCCTAGCTCGAATGGTGCCTCACAGGTCATGGATGTGTACCTGGGGTGCTGGGTGTGGCGCCTCACAGGTCATGGACGTGTACCTGGGGTGCTGGGTGTGGCGCCTCACAGGTCATGGACGTGTACCTGGGGTGTACTCGACAGAGCCACCAAGGCACTAAGTTAAGCTAAGTCTTCTAGGTAATGTTAAGTTAGGTTAGGTTTGAATAGGTTTAGTTTGATTAGGTTAGTGTAAATTAGGCAAGATTAGATTACTTTAGCCACGGAGCTGATTAACCCTTGTGTCAGGATTTCTACGAATATATATATATATATATATATATATATATATATATATATATATATATATATATATATATATATATATATATATATATATATATATATATATGAATCACCATAGCTACGAGTAGCGTCATATCTACAAATATCATCATATCTACCAGCATCATCGTATCTACAAGTATATCATCATATCAGCAGTTATGATCATATCTACAAGTAACCTAAACATCTACGAGTATCTTCATATTAACAAGTATCGTCAATTGAATTAATATCATTATGTCTACTACATCAATACTGCATTGGCAAGGTGCAGACAACAATAGTAGTCCATCGTCTGTGAACACTTGTGCTAAGTCAACATAACCACTAACTACCAAACCCAACACAGATCTCGTTATCAGAGAACAGGTGTAGTGCTCCTTCCTCATTAGTACGGAGCACCTGTGGAGCAGACTTGACGTGAGGGGAACATTTGAGGGGTGACACGGGCGTCGTGTTGTGAAGCAGAGGTGCAAAGGGTTCGATCCCCCGCTGAGGTACTATTCCATCGACATTAAGAGGGGCCCATTCAGACATTTCAACAAAGCTCTCTCAACACATTAAGGGGCATATAATAGGTGACCTCTCAAGGGTGTTCATGAGTGAACATGATAAAAACACCTCCATAATGGGTTATGGAACAGAACTCCACAGTTACTTTAGCTAAACACGTAAGAATTTTAGGAATCTAATTACACTTATTTTTTTGTTTTAATTTTTACATTGAAAGAAAAAGAAATTGTGGAAGCCTCCATAACTTTTTGGCCAGATACGACAAAGAATTCAAACTCCAGGATAGTTAAATATATATATTCTATATATACAAACTCCAGTATAATTATATATATATATATATATATATATATATATATATATATATATATATATATATATATATATATATATATACATAATGGCTATTAGGTGGATTGTAAAGAGCCAAGCCCTCACTCCGCAGTGGACTCCAACAGGCGAGTACAGCTACAAGAGGACCGAGACAAACTGAATGAATAGTCCAACAAATGGCTAGTAAAGTTCAACCCGAGTAAATGTAAGGTAATGAGGCTAGGCGGTGGAAACAGGAGGCCAGACACAGGATACAGAATAGGAGATGAAGTACTTCATGAAACGGACAAAGAGAAAGATCTAGAAGTTCATATCACACCAAACTTGTCTCCAGATGCCCACATAAAAAGAATAATATCTGCGCCGTATGCGAGGCTGGCTAACATCAGAACAGCCTTCAGGAACCTGTGTATGAAATCCTTTAGAACTTTGTAGGCCACATATGTAAGACCAATCCTAAAGTATGCGGCCCCAGCATGGAGCCCGTACCTTGTCAAGCACAAGACGAACTTGGAAAAAGTTCATAGGTATGCCACTAGACTAGTCCCAGAACTAAGAGGCATGAATTACGAGGAAAGGCTGCGTGAAATGCACCTCACGACACTGGAAGACAGAAGAGTAAAGGGAGACATGATCACTACGTACAAAATTCTCAGAGGAATTGACAGGGCTGAAAAAGATAAACTGTTTAACACGGGTGGAGACTGAGTACCCAAATGAGCCACAGGGACGTTAGAAAGAAATGTTTCAGTGTCAGAGTAGTTAACAGGTGGAATACATTAGGCAGTGATGTGGTGGAGGCTGACTCCATACACAGTTTCAAATGTAGATATGATAGAGCCCAGTAGGCTCAGGAACCTGTACACCAGTTGATTGACTGTTGAGAGACCAAAGAGCCAGAGCTCAACCCTCGCAAGTACAACTAGGTGAGTACAGCCATCATAGAGCGTCACAGGGTGTGGAGGTTGCACAAGCTAAGAGCCTCCGCTCAACTATCAACCACCAATTAAGCATCGGAAAGATTAGAACAAGCGGTGGTGATGGGGTCCTTTTTTGTGAGTAAAGAGGAAGGAGAGGCAAAGGTGAAGGGAAGTTTAGAAGTGGGAAATACAGTGAGAGGTATGGAAGCAGGCGGGCTGTCCGCCTTGCTGACACGATGTGTGGGTGTTGGCAGCTAAGCTAAGCTGACTCCCTCTTGTCAGGGAGCTGTGTGAGAGGTTCTTCACATGTGTTTGGTCCAGGAGGTGAGGGTGGTGATGGGTCCAGGAGGTGACGGTGGTGACGGGTCCAGGAGGTGACTGTGGTGACGGGTCCAGGTGACTGTGGTGACGGGTCCAGGTGACGGTGGTGACGGTGGTGACGGGTCCAGGAGGTGACGGTGGTGACGGGTCCAGGAAGGAGGTGACGGTGGTGACGGGTCCAGGAGGTGACGGAGGTGACGGGTCCAGGTGGTGACGGGTCCAGGAGGTGACGGTGGTGACGGGTCCAGGAGGTGACGGTGGTGACGGGTCCAGAAGGTGACGGTGGTGACGGGTCCAGGAAGGAGGAGACGGTGGTGACGGGTCCAGGAGGTGACGGTGGTGACGGGTCCAGGAGGTGACAGTGGTGACGGGTCCAGGAAGGAGACGGTGGTGACGGGTCCAGGAGGTGACGGTGGTGACGGGGGTCCAGGAGGTGACGGTGGTGACGGGTCCAGGAAGGTGACGGTGGTGACGGGTCCAGGAGGTGACGGTGGTCCAGGAGGTGACGGTGGTGACGGGTCCAGGAGGTGACGGTGGTCCAGGAGGTGACGGTGGTGACGGGTCCAGGAGGTGACGGAGGTCCAGGAGGTGACGGTGGTGACGGGTCCAGGAGGTGACGGTGGTGACGGGTCCAGGAGGTGACGGAGGTCCAGGAGGTGACGGGTCCAGGAGGTGACGGGTCCAGGAGGTGACGGTGGTGACGGGTTCACGAGGTGACGGAGGCGTGCTGCCTCTTAATACTCAGGCGCCACAAGGCCGCCAACACTCACCTCGGGCTGAAGCTCACTGAGATACCATCACCTCCGCCGTCACGGCGTGCGCAGGGCTGCCACCCGACCCGCCTCACGTGCCTGCACACACCATAGAGATCCCAGGTGGAAAACTGACGCATACGTTGGTATCCCTGGGTTGGTGAAGACGTGGCGTGGGTGTGGGTGAGGCGCGAGGGTGTGGGTGAGGCGCGAGGGTGTGGGTGAGGCGCGAGGGTGTGGGTGAGGCGCGAGGGTGTGGGTGAGGCGCGAGGGTGTGGGTGAGGAGCGAGGGTGTGGGTGAGGCGCGAAGGTGTGGGTGAGGAGCGAGGGTGTGGGTGAGGCGCGAGGGTGTGGGTGAGGCGCGAGTGTGTGGGTGAGGCGCGAGGGTGTGGGTGAGGCGCGTGGGTGTGGGTGAGGCGCGAGGGTGTGGGTGAGGCGCGAGGGTGTGGGTGAGGTGCGAGGGTGTAGGTAAGGCGCGAGGGTGTAGGTGAGGCGCGAAGGTGTAGGTGAGGCGCGAGGGTGTGGGTGAGGCGCGAGGGTGTGGGTGAGGCGCGAGGGTGTGGGTGAGGAGCGAGGGTGTGGTTGAGGAGCGAGGGTATGGGTGAGGCGCGAGGGTGTGGGTGAGGCGGGAAGGTGTGGGTGAGGCGCGAGGGTGTGGGTGAGGCGCGAGGGTGTAGGTGAGGCGTGAGGATGTGGGTGAGGCGCGAGGGTGTGGGTGAGGCGCGAGGGTGTGGGTGAGGCGCGAGGGTGTGGGTGAGGCGCGAGGGTGTGGGTGAGGCGCGAGGGTGTGGGTGAGGCGCGAGGGTGTAGGTGAGGCGCGAGGGTGTAGGTGAGGCGCGAAGGTGTAGGTGAGGCGCGAGGGTGTGGGTGAGGAGCGAGGGTGTAAGTGAAGCGCGAGGGTGTAGGTGAGGCGCGAGGGTGTTGGTGAGGCGCGAGGGTGTAGGCGAGGCGGGAGGGTGTGGGTGAGGCGCGAGGGTGTGGGTGAGGAGCGTGGGTGTGGGTGAGGCGCGAGGGTGTGGGTGAGGCGCGAGGGTGTGGGTGAGGTGCGAGGGTGTAGGTAAGGCGCGAGGGTGTAGGTGAGGCGCGAAGGTGTAGGTGAGGCGCGAGGGTGTGGGTGAGGCGCGAGGGTGTGGGTGAGGCGCGAGGGTGTGGGTGAGGAGCGAGGGTGTGGTTGAGGAGCGAGGGTATGGGTGAGGCGCGAGGGTGTGGGTGAGGCGGGAAGGTGTGGGTGAGGCGCGAGGGTGTAGGTGAGGCGCGAGGATGTGGGTGAGGCGCGAGGGTGTGGGTGAGGCGCGAGGGTGTGGGTGAGGCGCGAGGGTGTGGGTGAGGCGCGAGGGTGTGGGTGAGGCGCGAGGGTGTAGGTGAGGCGCGAGGGTGTAGGTGAGGCGCGAAGGTGTAGGTGAGGCGCGAGGGTGTGGGTGAGGAGCGAGGGTGTAGGTGAAGCGCGAGGGTGTAGGTGAGGCGCGAGGGTGTTGGTGAGGCGCGAGGGTGTAGGCGAGGCGGGAGGGTGTAGGCGAGGCGCGAGGGTGTTGGTGAGGCGCGAGGGTGTTGGTGAGGCGCGAGGGTGTAGGTGAGGCGCGAGGGTGTGGGTGAGGCGCGAGGGTGTAGGTGAGGCGCGAGGGTGAAGGTGAGGCGCGAGGGTGTAGGTGAGGCGCGAGGGTGTGGGTGAGGCGCGAGGGTGTGGGTGAGGCGCAAGGGTGTGGGTGAGGCGCGAGGGTGTGGGTAAGGCGCGAGGGTGTAGGTGAGGCGCGAGGATGTGGGCAAGGCGCGAGGGTGTGGGCAAGGCGCGAGGGTGTAGGTGAGGCGCGAGGATGTGGGTGAGGCGCGAGGGTGTAGGTGAGGAGCGAGGGTGTGGGTGAGGCGCAAGGGTGTAGATGAGGCGCGAGGGTGTGGGTGAGGCGCGAGGGGTGTGGGTGAGGCGCGAGGGTGTGGGTGAGGCGCGAGGGTGTGGGTGAGGCGCGAGGGTGTGGGTAAGGCGCGAGGGTGTGGGTGAGGCGCGAGGGTGTGGGTGAGGCGCGAGGGTGTGGGTAAGGCGCGAGGGTGTGGGTGAGGCGCGAGGGTGTGGGTGAGGCGCGAGGGTGTGGGTGAGGCGCGAGGGTGTGGGTAAGGCGCGAGGGTGTGGGTGAGGCGCGAGGGTGTGGGTGAGGCGCGAGGGTGTGGGTGAGGCGCGAGGGTGTAGGTGAGGCGCGAGGATGTGGGTGAGGCGCGAGGGTGTGGGTGAGGCGCGAGGGTGTGGGTAAGGCGCGAGGGTGTGGGTGAGGCGCGAGGGTATAGGCGAGGCCCGAGGGTGTAGGTGAGGCGCGTGGGTGTGGATGAGGCGCGAGGGTGTGGGTGAGGCGCGAGGGTGTGGGTGAGGCGCGAGGGTGTGGGTGAGGCGCGAGGGTGTGGGTGAGGCGCGAGGATGTGGGTGAGGCGCGAGGGTGAGGGTGAGGCGGGAGGGTGTGGGTGAAGCGCGAGGGTGTGGGTGAGGCGCGAGGGTGTGGGTGAGGCGCGAGGGTGTAGATGAGGCGCAAGGGTGTGGGTGTGGCGCGAGGGTGTAGGCGAGGCGCGAGGGTGTAGGCGAGGCGCGAGGGTATAGGCGAGGCGCGTGGGTGTGGATAAGCGCGAGGGTGTGGGTGAGGCGCGAGGGTGTGGGTGAGGCGCGAGGGTGTAGGCGAGGCGCGAGGGTGTAGGTGAGGCGCGTGGGTGAGGGTGAGGCCCGAGGGTGTGGGTGAGGCGCGAGGGTGTAGGCGAGGCGCGAGGGTGTAGGCGAGGCGCGAGGGTGTAGGTGAGGCGCGTGGGTGTGGATGAGGCGTGAGGGTGTGGGTGAGGCGCGAGGGTGTGGGTGAAGCGCGAGGGTGTGGGTGAGGCGCGAGGGTGTGGGTGAGGCGCGAGGGTGTGGGTGAAGCAGGAGGGTGTGGGTGAGGCGCGAGGGTGTGGGTGTGGCGCGAGGGTGTTGGCGAGGCGCGAGGGTGTAGGCGAGGCGCGAGGGTGTAGGTGAGGCGCGTGGGTGTGGATGAGGCGCGAGGGTGTGGGTGAGGCGCGAGGGTGTAGGCGAGGCGCGAGGGTGTTGGTGAGGCGCGTGGGTGTGGGTGAGGCCCGAGGGTGTGGGTGAGGCGCGAGGGTGTAGGCGAGGCGCGAGGGTGTAGGCGAGGCGCGAGGGTGTAGGTGAGGCGCGTGGGTGTGGATGAGGTGCGAGGGTGTGGGTGAGGCGCGAGGGTGTGGGTGAAGTGCGAGGGTGTGGGTGAGGCGCGAGGGTGTGGGTGAGGCGCGAGGGTGTGGGTGAAGCGGGAGGGTGTGGGTGAGGCGCGAGGGTGTGGGTGAGGCGCGAGGGTGTAGGCGAGGCGCGAGGGTGTAGGCGAGGCGCGAGGGTGTAGGCGAGGCGCGAGGGTGTAGGTGAGGCGCGTGGGTGAGGCGCGAGGGTGTGGGTGAGGCGCGAGGGTGTGGGTGAGGCGCGAGGGTGTGGGTGAGGCGCGAGGGTGTAGGCGAGGCGCGAGGGTGTAGGCGAGGCGCGAGGGTGTAGGCGAGGCGCGAGGGTGTAGGTGAGGCGCGTGGGTGTGGGTGAGGCGCGAGGGTGTGGGTGAGGCGCGAGGGTGTGGGTGAGGCGCGAGGGTGTGGGTGAGGCGCGAGGGTGTAGGCGAGGCGCGAGGGTGTAGGCGAGGCGCGAGGGTGTAGGTGAGGCGCGTGGGTGTGGATGAGGCGCGAGGGTGTGGGTGAGGCGCGAGGGTGTGGGTGAGGCGCGAGGGTGTGGGTGAGGCGCGAGGGTGTGGGTGAGGCGCGAGGGTGTGGGTGAGGCGCGAGGGTGTAGGCGAGGCGCGAGGGTGTAGGCGAGGCGCGAGGGTGTAGGTGAGGCGCGTGGGTGTGGATGAGGCGCGAGGGTGTGGGTGAGGCGCGAGGGTGTGGGTGAGGCGCGAGGGTGTGGGTGAGGCGCGAGGGTGTGGGTGAGGCGCGAGGGTGTGGGTGAAGCGGGAGGGTGTGGGTGAGGGGCGAGGGTGTGGGTGAGGCGCGAGGGTGTAGGCGAGGCGCGAGGGTGTAGGCGAGGCGCGAGGGTGTAGGCGAGGCGCGAGGGTGTAGGTGAGGCGCGTGGGTGTGGGTGAGGCGCGAGGGTGTGGGTGAGGCGCGAGGGTGTGGGTGAGGCGTGAGGGTGTGGGTGATGCGCGAGGGTGTGGGTGAGACGTGAGGGTGTGGGTGAGACGCGAGGGTGTGGGTGAGGCGCGAGGGTGTGGGTGAGGCGGGAGGGTGTAGGTGAGGCGCGTGGGGTGGGTACTGGGGGTGATTGATGCTAGGGTTAGGCAGGGGGTGGGGGGGAGGGTGGCAGCCGTGCCTGACAGCTCCTGTGTGATTTGCTGGAGGTTTATCGTTAGTGTTGTTGGCAGCGGGCAATGTGGAGGTGATGGTGCTTGTTGGCCGCACGCTGGCCCGCACCTTGGCCGCACGCGGGCCCCGCACCCTGGCCGCACGCTGGCCCGCACCCTGGCCGCACGCAGGCCCGCACCCTGGCCGCACGCTGGCCCGCACCCTAGCCGCACGCTGGCCCGCACCCTGGCCGCACGCTGGCCCGCACCCTGGCCGCACGCTGGCCCGCACCCTGGCCGCACGCAGGCCCGCACCCTGGCCGCACGCAGGCCCGCACCCTGGCCGCACGCAGGCCCGCACCCTGGCCGCACGCAGGCCCGCACCCTGGCCGCACGCAGGCCCGCACGCAGGCCCGCACCCTGGCCGCACGCTGGCCCGCACCCTGGCCGCACGCAGGCCCGCACCCTGGCCGCACGCTGGCCCGCACCCTGGCCGCACGCTGGCCCGCACCCTGGCCCCACGCTGGCCCGCACCCTGGCCGCACGCAGGCCCGCACCCTGGCCGCACGCAGGCCCGCACCCTGGCCGCACGCAGGCCCGCACCCTGGCCGCACGCAGGCCCGCACCCTGGCCGCACGCAGGCCCGCACCCTGGCCGCACGCAGGCCCGCACCCTGGCCGCACGCTGGCCCGCACCCTGCCCCCTCGCGTCATGATGCCAGCTCCGTCTTGCCCCGTCTTGCCCCGTCCTGCCCCGTCCTGCCCTGCCCTGCCCTGACCTGTTCCGTCTTGCCCCGTCCTGCCCTGCCCTGCCCTGCCCCGTCTTGCTCCGTCCTGCCCTGCCTTGCCCCGTCTTGCCCTGCCCTACCCTACCCTGCCCTGCCCTGCCCTGCCCCGTCTTGCCCCATCCTGCCCTGCCCTGCCCCGTCTTGCCCCATCCTGCCCTGCCCCGTCTTGCACCATCCTGCCCTACCCTGCCCCGTCTTGCCCCATCCTGCCCTGCCCCGTCTTGCCCCGTCCTGCCCTGCCCTGCCCCGTCTTGCTCCGTCCTGCCCTGCCTTGCCCCGTCTTGCCCTGCCCTACCCTACCCTGTCCTGCCCTGCCCTGCCCCGTCTTGCCCCATCCTGCCCTGCCCTGCCCCGTCTTGCCCCATCCTGCCCTGCCCCGTCTTGCCCCATCCTGCCCTGCCCTGCCCCGTCTTGCCCCATCCTGCCCTGCCCTGCCCCGTCTTGCCCCATCCTGCCCTACCCTACTCTACCCTGCCCTGCCCCACCTTGCCCCGTCCTGCCCTGCCTTGCCCTACCCTACCCTACCCTGCCCTGCTCTTAATGTCCCGCCTACTAGTCTAGTGCCTGCTGTGTTGCAATTTAAAAATATATTTTTTTTACACAAGTAGGTACAGAAGCCGACGGCTGCTGACTCCTGTTAGCAGTCGTCTGCTGGGATTGCTGAAATAGAGGGAATACAGAGAACATATACTGCACACATAGACGAGATAAAGCATCTAAATTATTGGGATCGTCTCAAAGCTCTCCAAATGTACTCGCTAGAAAGGAGACGAGAGAGATACCAAATAATATACACATGGAAGATACTGGAGGGTCAGGTCCCAAATCTACACAGTAAAATATCAACGTACTGGAGTGAACGATATGGAAGAAAATGCAGAATAGAACCAGTGAAGAGCAGAGGTGCCATAGGCACAATCAGGGAACACTGTATAAACATCAGAGGTCCGCGGTTGTTCAACGTCCTCCCAGCGACTATCAAATATTAGCAGTCTCCGTGGTGTAGTGGTAAGACACTCGCCTGGCGTTCCGCGAGCGCTATGTCATGGGTTCGTATCCTGGCAGGGGAGGATTTACTGGGCGCAATTCCTTAACTGCAGCCTCTGTTTAACGCAACAGTAAAATGTGTACTTCGATGAAAAAACGATTCTTCGCGGCAGGGGATCGTATTCCAGGGACCATAGGATTAAGGACTTGCCCGAAACGCTACGCGTACTAGTGGCTGTACAAGAATGTAACAACTCTTGTATATATCTCAAAAAAAAAATAAATAAATAATAATAATAATAATAATAATATTGCCGGAACAACCGTGGACATTTTCAAGATAAAGCTAAACTGTTTTCTCCAAGGAGTACCGGACCAACCGGGCTGTGGTGGGTATGTGGGCCTGCGGGCCGCTCCAAGCAACAGCCTGGTGGTCCAAACTCTCACAAGTCGAGCCTGGCCTCGGGCCGGGCTTGGGGAGTAGAAGAACTCCCAGAACCCCATCAACCAGGTAGCAGGCTGAGATCTTTTTTCCTTCCCCTGGTAAGCCTCACCCACTAGTTTTCCCGGAATGCGATCCTACAATTGTTTAACAACCAAATCATTGCTGGGTGAACAGAGGCGTGCGTTTAGGGACTGACGCCTAGTCAATCCTTCCCGGCCAGGATACGAACCCAGACCAAATGGCTCTCGAAGCGCGGGGCGAGAGTGCTACAAAATATATATATTTTTCTCACGCCTCACCTCTGCTGGACTGTAGAGCGACGGTCTAGCTTCATGCAGGTCGGGGTTCAAGCCCCGACCATCCAATGGTTGGGCACTATTTCTTTCCCCCGTCCCATCCCAAATCCTTATCCTGACCCTTCCCATTGCTATATCGTCCCAATGGCTTGGCACTTTCTTCTGATAATTACTTTACCTTACCACTGAGCCACGGGGACGGCTTTGTTTTCCACTGTCGAGGACGACATAGGTAACCCTACACATACCCTGGTAACTCAAGGACGAGCTAGGTACCACTAAACAAAGTGTCGAGGACGAGCTAGGTACCACTAAACAAAGTGTCGAGGACGAGCTAGGTACCACTAAACAAAGTGTCGAGGACGAGCTAGGTACCACTAAACAAAGTGTCGAGGACGAGCTAGGTACCACTAAACAAAGTGTCGAGGACGAGCTAGGTACCACTAAACAAAGTGTCGAGGACGAGCTAGGTACCACTAAACAAAGTGTCGAGGACGAGCTAGGTACCACTAAACAAAGTGTCGAGGACGAGCTAGGTACCACTAAACAAAGTGTCGAGGACGAGCTAGGTACCACTAAACAAAGTGTCGAGGACGAGCTAGGTACCACTAAACAAAGTGTCGAGGACGAGCTAGGTACCACTAAACATAATGTCGAGGACGAGCTAGGTACCACTAAACAAAGTGTCGAGGACGAGCTAGGTACCACTAAACAAAGTGTCGAGGACGAGCTAGGTACCACTAAACAAAGTGTCGAGGACGAGCTAGGTACCACTAAACAAAGTGTCGAGGACGAGCTAGGTACCACTAAACAAAGTGTCGAGGACGAGCTAGGTACCACTAAACATAATGTGTTGAAACAATCAGATGTAAAATGAAAACAAAAATGATAATGGCAAAACATGAGGAAATGATTGATTACGAACAGAATGTAAATTGCATTGAAAGCCTTGACAGTAACTGATCACCGACGGCCACTCAGACGTACACGGCCAGTCAGACGTACACGGTCAGTCAGACCCGGCCAGTCAGACGTGGCCAGTCAGACGTGGCCAAGACTAACATCTTCCCACCAGAGGCCGCTTCAGGTCTTCACAGATTACAGCCAAATTATTGGCAAATTTATTCCAGAAATTGGTGCTTATTTGTGCAAAAATTCCGATGTGGCTTAGGCTGCTAATTATATTTCGATTGAAATTTTTTTGTATTTTTTGTAGTTGAAATTCTGAGATAATTCTAAGTTTACTAGTTAATTTACCTTAAATGTTAATATTCTAGAAACATGCAATTCCAGCTAACGTTTATTTGATCTTCGGTAGCAAAATACTTCCAAAATTTGGTTTATTCGTAATTCTTTTGTAATTAGAAATTTCCTCGTAAGTACAGCTAATGCATTTAAAGAAGAAACGTAATTTCTGTATTTTTATAACTAATAAATGAACACAGACCTAAATATGTTTAATAAATAAACGAAAAAGAACGATCAAAGGAACTTGTTTTATGAATGTATAAAAAAACAGTTTAAAATTATATACTCACCTAATTGTGCTTGCGGGGGGTTGAGCTCTGGCTCTTTGGTACCGCCTCTCAACTGTCAATCAACTGGTGTACAGGTTCCTGAGCCTACTGGGCTCTATCATATCTACACTTGAAACTGTGTATGGAGTCAGCCTCCACCACATCACTGCCTAATGTATTCCACCCGTTAACTACTCTGACACTGAAAAAGTTCTTTCTAACGTCCCTGTGGCTCATTTGGGTACACAGTCTCCACCTGTGTCCCCTTGTTCGCGTACCACCCGTACTGTATACTACTGTATTCGTATTGTATACCACCCGTACAATGTGACTGTATAAACTCTCGCTATTTTGCATGTTAAAAAACCCCTTCCTCATCGACCACTCGCATAAAGGACCTGAGGATCTATGTGGGGAACTTTGCCCTCAATGTCTCTTACCTGTATACTCCTTGTGATAAGTTTAATTATATCAGCCTTCCTATCTGTGTTCAGTTAACATCATTATGGGGGATTATAACGCCGGGCAAATCAATACTGGTAACTCACAGCTCAGTAATCGTATTGGCTACCAACTGTTGTCAGTATTAGGTTGTCACGATGGTTTACAGACTGATGGTGACCTCGAACCGACCCACAGTTGCCGAGGTATTCTTGATCTAAGTCTCGGCTTCAAGAACGCCTCCCTCACCGCCTCTTCAGTAGTGACAGCTATGGCGTCGGATCAACATTCCGTATCAGCCGCTGTTTGTATCGGGAACTCGGTCCTCCCCGGCGGAGTGTTAATCCGGAAGAGGCTTCGTGTTGATCATTTGTCACAATGGTACAAATCCTTATAAGGTTCGTCAACTGAAGATGTCACCAACCTCACCCTGCACACTGAAAGACCATACACCACTTTCCTAGATATTAAGTCAGCCTTTGGCATTGTTAATCGACGCAAATATGAGAATTCCATAAGTGATGTGCCTCTCATGTAGGAACTCTGATCGCTTATGCTACGTCCATGCTTGCTCTACTGCCTGAGAGAATGATTAGACGGGCTCGAAAAATGCAAAACAAAGCTATGGGGGTCATACTCAAATGCCCTCGTATATCTAAATTACTAAACATAAGGAAGGAACTGATTATTCCATGTGTAAGTGATCGGATCTTGGAAATCAATGATTTAATTGATATCAAGATGCTTAGGCTAACCCACGCCAACCCCAGCACTGAAGCCCTCCAAGCCTTCTTTATCGATGGTCAGCATCCCTCCAAATGGCTTACAAAAACTGCAAGCTCTACTCATGATGTATCATGTTCATTATCTCTACCAAGATTGACAACAATGACACTTCCCCGCACCATGGAAAATCACCCTTTTCCAAATAACAATCCCCCTTTATTATTTGGAAATTTCCCCTTTTCCGTCCATAGAAGATGATAAAAGTCCATTTGCCGTAATACTTCTTTATTATTAACATCTTTATTGACAAAATTAATTACAATTTTGCCTAATCTGAGGATAAAGCCTTATTAAAGTGAGGATAATG
Organism: Procambarus clarkii; assembly: GCF_040958095.1. Taxonomy (NCBI): domain Eukaryota; kingdom Metazoa; phylum Arthropoda; class Malacostraca; order Decapoda; family Cambaridae; genus Procambarus; species Procambarus clarkii. The sequence continues at coordinate 26,228,878 of NC_091154.1, read as the reverse complement.
CTGGTATTCGCTGTTACGCAGGACAGAGGGTCATACACAAGACAATAGGTCTAAACTGTAGGCTGAAGCACATATATACCATGGTTACAATCAATGTTTTAATGTATGGATATGTGAAAACAACTTTCTATTGTGCACTGCCACACAAGGGCAGGGATGGGTTCATAAGTGATGCAGCTTAGAAGTAATATAAATAAAAATTGTTCTTCATTCTTTAAAATGAACAAGCAAATTTTGGATAAATTGTTAGGATGTCGTCCAGAACATCTGAGTCATATGTATTCGAAGTCGGCACGTTAATTGTAAGTGACCCCATGTCAACTTTGAATTGCACTCAACTCCCAAGGCATAACTGTGACGTGATTGTGTGTAACTAGGCACAGTTATAAAATAATTATAAATTATGGAGTCAGAGTTTGTCTGCTATGGATTCTTTCCCGTAGAGGTCTGTACATACGTGGTAAAACAGTTAGCCAAAACATGTGCTCCTAATGAGGGAATTAATTACCATCTTGGATTATCTTTGAGTAGCCTGAGGGAAGCAATACACCTGAAACTGTAACAAAATTTAGTAGATTGAGGCAAAGTGAAATTTTCACCAGTTACTTCATCCACACCTCCGCCAGTTACTTGCACCACACCTCCGCCAGTTACTTCATCCACACCTCCGCCAGTTACTTGCACAACACCTCCGCCAGTTACTTCCCCTGTACAACACCTCCGTCAGTTACTTGCACAACACCTCCGTCAGTTACTTCCCCTGTACAACACCTCCGTCAGTTACTTGCACAACACCTCCATCAGTTACTCCCCCTGTACAACACCTCCGTCAGTTCCTTGCAGTTACCAACACCTCCGCCAGTTACTCCCCCTGCAGCTCCACTGTGAACTTCTGATGCCTTCCTCTACTATGCTGCTCCACCTATACGCGTTCAACTCCTTGCAACCTTCCAGGACTTATAATTCCGTGCTAAATCCTCCATGCAAATTGTCGATATTCGTGCATTTCGCAAATAATAATGACAATATCGAATTCCTTCAAACGTCTCAACCATGACCTAAACATTGATATTTTCGCTGTGTGCATCGCCTTCAGAGACTTTTATCTACGTCTCCAACAGCTTCAGGAACTTAGAAGAGCCATATATAACGGTCTTCATCCGTTAACATTACAAAGTTCCACCGTGTTGAAATCCAATTGACGGAACTGGCCCGGGCGCCATAGTTCAACCAGAGTTATCCCATGGGGCTATAATTTCAAATTGTGGCCGCCAAAATTAGCCGCCACCAATATATGCAGGAGTAATTTATGGTAATGTTGATGATGATGGAGCAGCGGCTTGCACAGCGCTACTGGAGTTGACTTGCCTCCACTCTCAATAGCAATACTGCAAGCCTCATACCGCCCCTCCCATCCCCTCCCTCAACACCCATCAACCCATCAACCCCATACCCGACCATCCCTCTAACATTCCGAAAAATCCCACTACCCGGGATTTCTATTACGGGATTGGAAGCTGCTGCATCGCAGCAAGATATTCAGATTGCAGAGCACGTTCAACATCGGCGTGAGAGGAAGGGGCAGGGAACCTCAACATGCAAGTATGAGCGGCGGGACACGAACGTCTCCTCAGCTCCGTGTTGAGCGCCCAACAAAGGTTGCCAACATTCTCGAAGTATTTATGAGAGAGTTTCCCCGCACGCAATGGTCAGAGAACCTTTAATCTCATTATAATACAGCAGCTTTTATTACAGTTCGTAGCCTACTCTGCTCTGACGTGGGTCCTGGGCGGTGGCTGAGGCTCCTGCTTGGCGGGAAATGGTGGGGGTGGGGGTGGGGGGGGGAAGCTACATAGAATGATGAGGGTGGAGCACTGTGTGGATTGATGAAGGTGGAGCACTGTGTGGATTGATGAGGAGGGAACACGATATGGATTGATGAAGGCACTGTATGGATTGATGAGGGTGGAGCACTGTATGGATTGGTGAGGAGAGAACACAATATGGATTGATGAAGGCACTGTATGGATTGATGAGGGTGGAGCACTGTATGGATTGATGAGGGTGGAGCACTGTGTGGATTGATGAGGGTGGAGCACTGTGTGGATTGATGAGGGTGGAGCACTGTGTGGATTGATGAGGGTGGAGCACTGTGTGGATTGATGAGGGTGGAGCACTGTGTGGATTGATGAGGGTGGAGCACTGTGTGGATTGATGAGGGTGGAGCACTGTGTGGATTGATGAGGGTGGAGCACTGTATGGATTGATGAGGGTGGAGCACTGTATGGATTGAAGAGGATGGAACACTGCTTGGATTGTTTAGTGTGGAACACTGGATTGATTTGGATGGATCATTGCTTGGATTGTTGAGGATGGAACACTGCCTTGATTGATGAGGGTGAAATGCTGCAAATATTGACGGCATTGAAATGCAACTGTGACTAACACGATGGAACGCTATTGTGACTGATTGGAGGAGTGGAAGGAGGAGGTGAGTGTTTGACAGGGTGGAAAATTGTAGACTTACTGAAGGAGTAGGGAAAAGAACTTTCAGGAGAAAGCGCCAAGTCACTACGACTATATGGCACTGGGAAGGGGTCAGGATAAAGATTTGGGATGGGACGGAGGGGAAAGGAATGGTGCCCAACCACTTGGACGCTCGGGGATTGAACCCCGTCCAGCCCAAGTGGATTATTGACTCCTGTGAGTTATTGACGGGATGAAGCGCAGAAAGCATCGTTCATTACTCTAAACCACTACTATATGCAGTCGAACTAATATACACCTCAAAAAAAAAAATAATGGCTCATTTTCACAAGTTTTCATCCACTGTCAAACTGCTTGGAGTCATTAGCAACTTGTGAGTGATGCGGTGAGCGCGCTCATATTCACTGATATGAATGATGAGTATCCAGCTCGTTCAGTAGGCTATTGTATTATTTGTTTACGGATGAATATAGATGATTTGAATTGATCCAAGTGTAACTGACACGTTGGGTGGAGCAGGGTGTGTACTGTGTGTTGGCGGGAGTGGGGGGGGCGTGTACTGTGTGTGGGGGGCGGGGGCAGGGTGTGTACTGTGTGGGGGGGGCGGGGGCAGGGTGTGTACTGTGTGGGGGGGGCGGGGGCCGGGTGTGTACTGTGTGGGGGGGGGCAGGGTGTGTACTGTGTGGGGGGGGGCAGGGTGTGTACTGTGTGTGTGGGGGGGGAGTGGGGGGGGCGTGTACTGTGTGTGTGGGGGGGGGGAGTGGGGGGGGGCGTGTACTGTGTGTGGGGGGCGGGGGCAGGGTGTGTACTGTGTGGGGGGGGCGGGGGCAGGGTGTGTACTGTGTGTGTGGGGGGGGGAGTGGGGGGGGCGTGTACTGTGTGTGGGGGGCGGGGGCAGGGTGTGTACTGTGTGGGGGGGCGGGGGCAGGGTGTGTACTGTGTGGGGGGGGCGGGGGCCGGGTGTGTACTGTGTGGGGGGGGGCAGGGTGTGTACTGTGTGGGGGGGGGCAGGGTGTGTACTGTGTGTGTGTGGGGGGGAGTGGGGGGGGGCGTGTACTGTGTGTGTGGGGGGGGGGGAGTGGGGGGGGCGTGTACTGTGTGTGGGGGGCGGGGGCAGGGTGTGTACTGTGTGGGGGGGGCAGGGTGTGTACTGTGTGGGGGGGCAGGGTGTGTACTGTGTGGGGGGGCAGGGTGTGTACTGTGTGGAGGGGGCAGGGTGTGTACTGTGTGTGGGGGGGGGGCAGGGTGTGTACTGTGTGTGGGGGGCGGGGGCAGGGTGTGTACTGTGTGTGTGGGGGGGGGAGTGGGGGGGGGGCGTGTAATGTGTGTGGAGGGCGGGGGCAGGGTGTGTACTGTGTGGGGGGGGCAGGGTGTGTACTGTGTGGGGGGCAGGGTGTGTACTGTGTGGGGGGGCAGGGTGTGTACTGTGTGGGGGGCAGGGTGTGTACTGTGTGTGGGGGGGGCAGGGTGTGCACTGTGTGTGGGGGGCGGGGGCAGGGTATGTACTGTGTGTGGGGGGCGGGGGCAGGGTGTGTACTGTGTGTGTGTGTGGGGGGGCAGGGTGTATACTGTGTGTGTGTGGGGGGCGCCAGGGCGTGTACTGTGTGTGTGGGGGGAGGGGGGCAGGGTGTGTACTGTGTGGGGGGGGCAGGGTGTGTACTGTGTGGGGGGCAGGGTGTGTACTGTGTGGCGGGTGGCAGGGTGTGTACTGTGTGGGGGGGCAGGGTGTGTACTGTGTGCGGGGCAGGGTGTGTACTGTGTGGGGGGCAGGGTGTGTACTGTGTGGGGGGGGGCAGGGTGTGTACTGTGTGGGGGGGGGCAGGGTGTGTACTGTGTGCGGGGGCAGGGTGTGTACTGTGTGGGGGGCAGGGTGTGTACTGTGTGGGGGGGGCAGGGTGTGTACTGTGTGCGGGGGCAGGGTGTGTACTGTGTGGGGGGCAGGGTGTGTACTGTGTGCGGGGCAGGGTGTGTACTGTGTGGGGGGGCAGGGTGTGTACTGTGTGCGGGGCAGGGTGTGTACTGTGTGGGGGGCAGGGTGTGTACTGTGTGGGGGGGGCAGGGTGTGTACTGTGTGGGGGGGCAGGGTGTGTACTGTGGGGGGGGGCAGGGTGTGTACTGTGTGGGGGGGCAGGGTGTGTACTGTGTGGGGGGCGGGGGCAGGGTGTGTACTGTGTGGGGGGGCAGGGTGTGTACTGTGTGGGGGGGCAGGGTGTGTACTGTGTGGGGGGCGGGGGCAGGGTGTGTACTGTGTGGGGGGGGCAGGGTGTGTACTGTGTGGGGGGGGCAGGGTGTGTACTGTGTGGGGGGGGCAGGGTGTGTACTGTGTGGGGGGGCAGGGTGTGTACTGTGTGGGGGGGGGGCAGGGTGTGTACTGTGTGGGGGCAGGGTGTGTACTGTGTGGGGGGGGCAGGGTGTGTACTGTGAAGGATAATGGAATATCTTAATGGAGTTCATTGGTGAGAGGGCTCTGAAAGGTGTGTGTGTGAGAGAGGAAGGTTCTCTCTCTCTCTCTCTCTCTCTCTCTCTCTCTCTCTCTCTCTCTCTCTCTCTCTCTCTCTCTCTCTCTCTCTCTCTCTCTCTCTATCTCTCTCTCTCTCTCTCTCTCTCTCTCTCTCTCTCTCTCTCTCTCTCTCTCTCTCTCTCTCTGTCTCTCTCTCTCTCTCTCTCTCTCTCTCTCTCTCTCTCTCTCTCTCTCTCTCTGTCTCTCTCTCTCTCTCTCTCTCTCTCTCTCTCTCTCTCTCTCTGTCTCTGTCTCTGTCTCTGTCTCTGTCTCTGTCTCTGTCTCTCTCTCTCTCTCTCTCTCTCTCTCTCTCTCTCTCTCTCTCTCTCTCTCTCTCGTCTCTCTCTCTCTCTCTCTCTCTCTCTCTCTCTCTCTCTCTCTCTCTGTCTCTGTCTCTGTCTCTGTCTCTCTCTCTCTCTCTCTCTCTCTCTCTCTCTCTCTCTCTCTCTCTCTCTCTCTCTCTCTCTCTCTCTCTCTCTCTCTCTCTCTCTCTCTCTCTCTCTCTCTCTCTCTCTCTCTCTCTCTCTCTCTCTCTCTCTCTCTCTCTCTCTCTCTCTCGCACTCACTCACTCATATACATACATACATACATACATACATACATACATACATACATACATACATACATACATACATACATACATACATACATACATACATACATACATATATACATGAGGCTTCAAGATGACCCTGGACCAACTGAAGGAGTGGTAGAACAAATGGCTGTTAGAGTTTAACCCGAGCAAATGTAAAGTAATGAAGGTAGGTGTAGGTAGCAGGAGGCCAGATACAAGGTATCATTTGGAAGATGAAATTCTTAAAAAATCAGAGAGAATGACCTGAGGGTTAATATCACGCCAGACCTGTCCCATGAAGCCCACATCAAGAGGATACCATCAGCGGCATATACCACGTTGGCCAACATGAGAACAGCCTTTAGAGACTAGTGTAAAGAATCATTTAGAATCTTGAATACCACATATGTCAGACCATTCCTGGAGTATGCAGCTCCACCATAGAGTTCGTATCTCGCCAAACACAAGACTAAATTTTAGAAGTCAGCTGCTATCTTGATCCCCCTTGCATGTGGGCGACAGCAAACAGCACTCAAGTACCCATATATATTACCATGCACTTGCCCAAGTTAAACTCTAACAGCCACTTGCTGGAACATGCATTTACATCTTTCCATTTCATTCCTTGGTTTCTTACTGTCTTTCGTCGTGTGTAATGCTCATAATGCCTGCGGTACCGGGTAACAGTGAGGTAAAGGGAGATCACATGTGGGAGGTTATGTACATGAAATGTATATATGAAACAAGGGAAAGCGTTGGAACGGAACCCCTCTCAGAACACTCTTGAAGACTGTCTCTTTTTGGCACCTATATTTTGTCTACTCCTGTAGATGCGTCTACATCATCCTCCTTCACCATAGCCTATACTATCCTGTCTCCATCATAGCTATACTATGCTGTCTCCTTCACCATAGCTATACTATCCTGTCTCCATGATAGCTATACTATGCTGTCTCCTTCACCATAGCTGTATTATCCTATCTCCATCATAGCTATACTATGCTGTCTCCTTCACCATAGCTGTATTATCCTATCTCCATCATAGCTATACTATGCTGTCTCCTTCACCATAGCTATACTATCCTGTCTCCATGATAGCTATACTATGCTGTCTCCTTCACCATAGCTGTATTATCCTATGTCCATCATAGCTATACTATGCTGTATCCTTCACCAAAGCTATACTATGCTGCCTCCTTCACCATAGCTGTATTATCCTATCTCCATCATAGCTATACTATGCTGTCTCCTTGACCAAAGCTATACTATGCTGTCTTCTTCACCATAGCTATACTATGCTGTCTCCTTCACCAAAGCTATACTATGCTGTCTTCTTCACCATAGCTATACTATGCTATCTCCATTATAGCTATACTATGCTATCTCCATCATAACTATACTATGCTGCTTCATTCACCGTAGTTAGAATATGCTGTATGACCTTCTGTATCCGTCTCTGTATTGTTATTTGTCTAATGCTTTCATGCTTCTTGCTGTTCCGTGCTGTGTGACTTACCCAGTGCGTCACAACGCCCCCAGTGCGTCACAACGCCCCCCAGTGCGTCACAACGTCCCCCAGTGCGTCACAGCGCCCCCCTGTGCTTCACAGCGCCCCCAGTGCGTCACAGCGTCCATCAGTGCGTCACAGCGCCCCCCAGTGCGTCACAGCGTCCCCCAGTGCTTCACAGCGCCCCCAGTGCGTCACAGCGTTCATCAGTGGGTTACAGCGCCCCCCAGTGCGTCACAGCACCCCCCCCCCCAGTGCGTCACAGTGCCCCCAGTGCGTCACAGTGCCCCCAGTGCGTCACAGCGCCCCCAGTGCTTCACAGCGCCCCCAGTGCTTCACAGCGCCCCCAGTGCGTCACAGCGGCCCCCAGTGCGTCACAGCGCCCCCAGTGCGTCACAGCGCCCCCCAGTGCGTCACATGCGCCCCCAGTGCGTCACAGCGGCTCCCCAGTGCGTCACAGCGCCCCCAGTGCGTCACAGCGCCCCCAGTGCGTCACAGCGCCCCCAGTGCGTCACAGCGCCCCCCAGTGCGTCACAGCGCCTCCAGTACGTCACAGCGCCCTCCCCTCCCCCAGTGCGCAAATATTCCAAGTACACAATTTCGCAAATTTAGCGAGTGGTAAAAAAAAAAAAGACTTGGCGTACGCGGCTGGCGGAGGCGAACACTAAACAGATGCATCGCGCCTCTATAATTTGGCGAAATCTATTACGGCGCTCGCTAACTACCCTCAACTACCCTCCGCTGGCCAACCACGGCTGTCTAGACCGAGATAATAATTCCATCACCTATCCCCATCCCTTCCCCCCCACCCCCATCGTGCCCACTTCATCCCTACTCCTTCTCATTCTAGAGTTTTATCTCTCACCTCCTTCTCTTCCATCTCCCATTATTCGTTTCCTATTTCTCCTCCGGTTCCAAGTTCATTCCTTTTTTTTTATTCCTTTCGTCTATTTCGTCTTATTTGTCTTCTTCTTTCTATCCATTTTTGTTCGACCACTTGGGGGTGGACGGTAGAGCGACGGTCTCGCTTCATGCAGGACGGCGGTCAATCCCCCGACTGTCTAAGGGGTTTTGCACCATTCCTTCTCACCGTCTCATCACAAATCCTTATCCTGATCCACTCCTGCCCCTACCATTCTACCCCCCCCCCCCTCCCATTCCAACCATTCTATTCCTAACCACAACCATTCCAATTCCAACCAGTCCACCCCATACCATTCCTTTCCTACCATTTCACCCAAACCATCTGTACCCTTTACTATATTCCTCTTTTATCATTCCACCCCATTCATTCCACCAGAACATTCCACTCCTACCATTCTTCCCCTACAATTCCTCTCTCTAACTGTCCCCTCTACCATTTACCACTATCATTTCCCAACTTTTATTCCCCATCCCCAACCATTCCATGCCATTATTGCCCCTTACAATTACAACAATTACCATTCCACCCCATTCCATTCCACCGGGCACTGCGAAATATATGGTATATTGGACACACCAGGAATGCTCTGAGTAGACGCATTAAGCAACATCAACACCACAACAGTGCCCTGAATCGCCATGACTTAGCAAGGGACACAACAATACACATGCACCAATGATCGTAGGAGGATCTGAACGCCTGAGGCTATGCTCATTTGAGAGCTGACACCAGTAATCAAAGTTCAAGTGAATTCGACTTCGAGCATACGGTTGTTTGATGGCTCTCCATTGATCCCGAAGGAAGATAGCAGACCCAAGCTAACAGTTAGATAGCTAAGAGCTGAGTTTCACGGCAATGTTCTGACTTAATGCCTTTGGCTCTCGGCGTTTAAGGACTACTTAGTCATAGGGTGAATGTCAATGTTTTTTGCATGTAAAATTTATGTGTCTGTGTCCCTGTTGTTAAGGCATATATTCCTGAAGATATCACATAGATGGATAGATGAATGCACAGACGGATGGACAGAAAGGTATATGAATGGATAGATGGATAGATATATGGATAGATTCCTTCTGAAGATGTATTAATATACGAAAGTACTTAAGGAAATTCCTGTTTCAATTCTTCCTCCGTGGTCTGACACTGTCACACTTTTCATCACGTGTTAATTTTCGGGATTTACACACATATGGATAGATGTGTGGAGGGGCCTGGCAGCTGAGTGGACAGCGCTTCGGATTTGTAGTCCTAAGGTTCTGGGTTCGATCCCCGGCGGAGGCGGAAACAAATGGACAGAGTTTCTTTCACTCTGATACCCCTGTTACCTAGCAGTAAATAGGTACCTGGGAGTTAGACAGCTGCTACAGGCTGCTTCCTGGGGGAAGGGGGGGGGGTGACAAACAGGAGGCCTGGTCGAGGACCGGGCCGCGCGGACGCTAAGCCCCGAAATCATCTCATGATAACCTTAAGATATAGCCACCGGTGAGAGGAGCTTGGTGTGAAATACTACAATAATATAATAGTTACTCCTTTACTCTGATAAAAGGGCGCGACTTGAGAAACATTTAAAGCTGTTGGAAGATGGTTTCATGGGAGTACGGGCAAATTATGAATAGCAGGAATATCTGTTTTTTTTTCCACGAACAGAGAATAATGGTGCGTATTACTATAAGAAAAAACAAAGTCTGAAATATTTCATTGCATAGCTGGCGAGCCTCGTCACTGGGGAGGTCTGAATAATAAGATAAATTATCAGGGGAAAGTGCCAAGCCATTACGACTATATAGCACTGTGAAGGAGTTCGGATAAGAATTAGGGATGGGACGAGGGAAGAAGGAATTGTACCCAACCGCTTGGACGGTCGGGGAATGAACGCCGACCTGCTTGAAGCGAGACCGTCGCTCTACCGTCCACCCCAAGTGGTTGGGCAGGGGTGGTCTGAATGTGACCTGACACTCTGTTGCCTATTGGAATCTGACGACACCCAACCAGCCTATGTCCATCTCGACCCGCAGACCATTCCCCCTGCCAAGTTGGGTGAGGCTAATCTGAAGCATTTAACCTCCAACTTGGACACTCAAACACACACAGACATTCTCTGTTATTGTACACTAGGTATAGCTAGTTATACCTAGAGAGATATATAGTTCATCCCCTAAATATTAGGGGGGATTAACCCTATCTGTCCATCTATATATCCATCTATCTATATATCCAATCATATATCTATCCACCCATCTATTTGCCTATCTATCTTGCATTCCATCTATCCATCTCTCTATCCATTTACCCAAGTAATCATCCATCTATCCATCCATCCATTCATTTATCCATCTAACCATTCATTTATCCATCTAACCATACATCTATCTATTAATATGCTGATCTATAGATCCTTCTTCTGATCTCTCCGTCAATCTATCTTTCAATCGATCTGTCGTTCTGTACATCCATATATCCTTCTGTACATCCATGTATCATTCTCTACATCCATGTGTCCATCCATCTACTCATTCATCTGTATATCTATCCATATATTCAGTCATCTATCCTTATATTCACTCATCTATCCAACTATTCATCTATTTATCCATTCACACATCTTTCAAATCATCTAACCATCCATCTATGTATACATCCATCTATGTATACATCCATCTATGTATACATCCATCTATCTATATATCCAGCTATCTATACACAAGAACTTGTCAATAAAGGTAATTGCAGAAGTCCTATATTGAACCACACGAGGCAGCTTCTATTTATATCCACCTAATCTCATTCATATATATGTCTAACCTACGCTTGAAACAATCAAGGGCTCCTCCTTCTATTATCGGTAATTGGTTCCACAAATCAACAACCCTGTTACCGAACCAGTATTTACCCGGGTCTTTTCTAAATCTAAACTTTTCCAATTTATATTGTTTCATGTTTTATTTTGTGTTGATACTTTTAATACCCTATTAATATCCTCTTTGTTATGTTCATTCATTATACATCTATTTATACACTTTTCTATCCATCTATTAATCCACTTATCTATCCAATTATCTATCCATCTACATTTCTGTCTCTCTGTCTAGCCCTCAAATCTATCCATCTATTCACTCACCTATCTATCCATTTATTTGTCTTTCTATCCATCATCTGTCTATCCACATATCCATCTATTTATCTATATACCCATCTATCCCCCTATCCATCATCTTCTCACATATTGGTGCATCTATCTATACATCTATTGATCTATCCCTCCATCTATTGATCCATCTTTCCATTTATCTATCCTTTTATCTATCCATCTGTCCACCGTCTGGCAGTCTCTGTGTATTTGTTCTCCCTTTGTCTCAGTTTCATCACTTGTTCCTTCACTGCTGTTTTCCTCCATTTGGACATATATATGTGTTACAGCCCTATTGGGTCGCAACTGGGGTTCTTCTCTGATGTTATTAGAGTTTGGGTATCCGGCCCCAAGTTAGTAGTGGCTTTCAAGGGGTGTGTTCCGTAACCCAAGTAAATTAAAGGGGAAGGGATAAAAATGCACTAATTTAAATATATATATTATCCACCACCATAAATAAATATCTCACAGTCACTCGCTGGGGCTATAACTACACTTATATACAATCACTTGTCTTCATCCGAAGACTCAGGATGTTTCACGGTGCTCACGATGAGTAGCCCTGGTTCTCTTCTTTGTGGCCCACAATGAATCCTTCGATTCTCTAGGCGAATCTACCCTGGCCACAGGCCAGCCAAATCACAGTCCCACTGGGTGCACCGTCGTGGAGGCCTTCAACCACAAATCCAGCCTGTAGCTGGCAGGTTCCAATCAGCTCCGCTGCGTAGGCCACTCCACGACCGATACTAGGGTTGCGAGCCCTAGGCAGGAGCCTCGTGTGATTCCGCTGATTCACTCTCCTCTCTCAACACCCCAGTGGCGAGTCTTCTCCACCAGTCAGCCCCGGGTACGACAATTCCTGGTTCTGCCACGTCACAGGCAGGCTAACAAAAGTGTTCATCCGGGGGGTGACTCACAGCTTCTGCAGCAAACACGTGGAAATACTATGGCTGCCTTGGGTAGACTGCCCCACCGTCCAATCCAGCAGTCCCAGGTCGACTCTGTAATCAGACACGTCATCAGTACTAGGGACACCCTAGGGCACCTCACTTACAGGCTTAGACACAAACGTCCACCTATCCACTCCATAGATGGCGTTGCTGTCTAAGCGCCACCTCACCAGAGGTCAGCAGCGGCTATGTTACGAGCTGATTAAGACTGGAAACCAGCCCCTGTGGCCGGTATATCCAGCCCTCGCTAGATGGCGTCGTCCATTTGGAGGGGGTTTCGGGAGCTGACTCACCGATGGCGTGGACGTCACTGCTCCGTGCTACGACGCTGGGCTCGGGTCCGTAACAATATGAATGGGATTGGGTGCTTATAAATAGGAGCTGCCTCGTATGGGCCAATAGGCCTTCTGCAGTTACCTTGTTCTTATAAGAACAAAGGTAACTGTAGAAGACCTATTGGATCTAAAACTGCTCCACAGTCACCTCCTGGCGTGACTATGGAGCAGTTTTGGTTGTGTCTTGGCTTAACTTGCGAGGTCATTTTCATACTGTCTCGCTGCTTCTCTCTTCACACTGAGGTATTCATTACTGGCTCTTTGGTATCCCTGTTCTCTAGTGTTCTGTTATTTCTGTAGTTTCTCCATGTTCTTGCACTCAATTATACTCAAGGGTGAGGACCATAGTACATATACCGACGTACAACGCAGTTAGAAAGTAGAAGTCGGTATTATTGAATTTCGACAAACCGGAAAACGATTATCTACTTATGTTGCAAAGACAAACTAAACTAACCTAACATTGTTAGGCCTAATACACACTATATGAGGCTTAATATAGTACATATGTGTGCTATACTGCGTCAGGCGCAGACAGTCGCAGTGAGAGGGTGTGTTAGCCGCAGCTCCTGAGTGTAGTTATATTATCATAGCAATATGGAAGTTGTAGTGAAGGAACTGATTAATCTAGTTGGAGCTCTGAGGACAGAGTTGGACTCTCTACGGGAGGAGGTGCGACAGCTGAAACTACATCGAGAAGAAACGAAGGAGGAGACCAGTAGTAAAAAGACCTCGTCTTGGAAAGTTGTAAAGGACAGGAGCCTTAAGAATACCTTGATAAAGCCGCCTACAGACGCCCTAAGAACTTCTAATTAATTTGCCGTATTGGAGGACGAGTGCTGTGGTGAGACTATGGATCACGTGAAAGGGAAAGCAACGAAGAGCAACGAAGCGCAGGCCCCTCAGAGAGTAAAGGAAGTACCTAAGCGCACTTTAGTTGTGGGAGATTCCCAGATAAGGTATTTGGATAGAACGTTTTGTGCTAGAGATAGGGGGAACAGGTTAAGGGTTTGCTATCCCGGAGCTGGTATTGGTGATATAAACAACATGAATGATATTATGGCTGGAAATGGGAACAATCCCGTTATTGGCATTAGCGCGGGAGGAAATGATGTTGGTCGAGTTAGGAGTGAGGAACTGATTCAGAGGTATAAAACAGCCATAGAATTAGTTAGAAGCAAGGGAGGAATCCCGATCATAAGTGGCATTCTTCCAAGAAAGGGAGTGGGAAATGAATGGATGTCGATGGCACTTGGTGTCAATTGCTGGCTGGAAAGATATTGCAAATCAAATGCAATATCTTTCATAGACAACTGGGAACACTTTTATGGAAGAAATGAAATGTATGCTCGCGATGGGGGTGCATCTATCGAGGCTGGGGTTGTTGTTTTTGCGAACTCGTTGGAACCAGTGGTTAGAGGCGTTTGTTTGGGTTTAAACTGTTAGTAGATAGTGGTATGGGAATTGATTTGGAGGAAGGAGGTAATAAAAGTATGTGTTTGTGGGAGAAAAGAATTGGCAAAATGATCAGGGAAAGAAAAGGGCCTCAAAATTACAATTCACTTAGGATATATTACACTAACAGTAGAAGTCTAAGAAATAAAATAAACGATTTAAATGCTCTTGTCTACACAGAAAATATAGATATTATTGCACTTACCGAAACGTGGATGAATGTAGAAAATAGAGAACTATTAGCTGAATATCAAATAAATGGATTTAAACTATTTCACACAGATAGATATATTAGACGAGGAGGGGGAGTAGCCATATATGTTAGGGACAATTTGAAATGTAGTCTCAAAGAGGGAATCAAAACTGAGCCACACACAGAAACTATTTGGAATAGAATTAAACAAAAAAGCAAATAATATTATAATAGGAGTTATATATATAGGCCACCAAATTTAGACAGAATGGAAGCAAAGCATCTATGGGATGAAATATCTAGAGCATCTAGATCTAACAGTATTTATGTCATGGGTGACTTTAATTTTAGTGGAATAAACTGGTTGAACAAAACAGGGAATAATGAAGCAGAAGATTTTCTAGAATTAATTGACGATTGCTTTCTTACGCAACACATTAAGGAACCAACGCGGGAAAATAATATTTTAGATTTAGTGTTAACTAACAGGGAAACACAAATTATGGACATCGAAATAGGGAGTGAGCTAGGGAACAGTGATCATAAAGAAATCAGATTTAGCATTGAATGGAATAGATCTGTAGGAGAAAATTCTGTTAAAGTGCCTGATTTTCGAAAAGCTGATTTCAATAGCCTAAGATTTTTTTGGGGTCAAATAGACTGGAAAGTCTTGGGTATGGGTTGTGGGCCGGTATTGGAGCTAGACGTGAACCCAGCGATAGGTGACGTAAGAGGGGTTTTCGATGTGGATTCAAAATATAACCTATTTAAAAATATTCTAACCAAAGTCCAGGAATGTAGTATACCATATAAATTGAATAGATCGAATACTAATGATCCAAAGTGGATAACAAAGGATCTGAAGAACCTTATAGGTAAAAAGAGAGCGTGGTACAAAAGGATTAAGAATGGGGAAGTTAGTTTAGAACAGGAATTCGTACAACTGGTTAGAAATACTAAAAAAGAGATAAGGAAAGCAAAAAGAAACTATGAAGTTCGCATAGCAGAGCAAGCGAAGACAAATCCAAAAGGGTTTTCGAGTTATACCGGACAAAGATTAGGGAGAGGAGAGGTCCATTAAAAACTGAGACAGGTCAAATAACAGATAGTGATGAAGAGATTAGTAGTATTTTTAATAAATATTTTATATCTGTATTTACTAAAGAGGAACTTAACAATATGCCTTCAGCCGAACAAGTCTATGGGGGTGGGGACGAGGACAGGTTGACTAGTTTAGCAGTTACCAGGGAGGATGTAATTGAACAATTAGAAAAACTCAAACCAAACAAATCCCCAGGGCCGGATGAAGTGTTTGCCAGGGTGTTTAAAGAATGCAAAGAGGAGCTTTGCGATCCACTGTCTACCATATTTAATAAATCCATAGAGTCAGGCAGAGTGCCAGAGTTATGGAAAGTTGCTAATGTGATACCAGTTTTTAAGAAAGGAGATAGATCACTTGCGTCAAGCTATCGGCCAATTAGCCTAACGTCTATTGTGGGAAAGTTACTCGAATCGATAATTGCAAATAAAATTCGTCTTCATCTTGAAAAACATAAATTAATAAATGAGTCGCAACATGGTTTTATAAATGGCCGTTCATGCTTAACAAATTTGTTATCTTTTTATTCTAGCATAGTTGAGACAGTTGATAGTGGTAAGGATTGTGATGTGTACCTTGACTTTAGCAAAGCTTTTGATACAGTGCCACATGAAAGACTGATTAAAAAGATAGAGTCTCATGGTATTGGGGGTGCTATATTAAGCTGGATTAGGGCATGGCTATACCAAAGGAAACAGAGAGTTAGTATAAATGGAGTCAAGTCAGAGTGGGAAAATGTTGTAAGTGGAGTGCCCCAAGGCTCTGTCCTGGGACCTCTGTTGTTTATAATATATATAAATGATTTAGATTCAGGTTTGAGTAGCAACATTTGCAAATTTGCCGATGATACAAAAATCGGTAAGGAAATTAATACGGAAGAAGATGCACTATCACTTCAAGTTGATCTAAATAGGGTTTTGAAATGGTCAAAGGAATGGCAGATGAAGTTTAATGCTGATAAATGTAAAGTTTTGAGGCTAGGTAATAAGAACATAAGAACAAAGGCAACTGCAGAAGGCCTGTTGGCCCATACGAGGCAGCTCCTATTTATAACCACATAATCCCACTCATATACATGTCCAACCCATGCTTGAAACAATCGAGGGACCCCACCTCCACATTGTTACGCGGCAATTGGTTCCACAAATCAACAACCCTGTTACTGAACCAGTATTTACCCAAGTCTTTCCTAAATCTAAACTTATCCAATTTATACCCATTGTTTCGTGTTCTGTCTTGTGTTGATACTTTTAATACCCTATTAATATCCCCTTTGTTATGTCCATTCACCCACTTGTAAACCTCTATCATGTCACCCCTAACTCTTCGCCTTTCCAGTGAATGCAACTTAAGCTTTGTTAATCTTTCTTCATATGAAAGATTTCTAATTTGGGGAATTAACTTAGTCATCCTACGCTGGACACGTTCAAGTGAATTTATATCCATTCTATAATATGGCGACCAAAACTGAACTGCATAATCTAAATGGGGCCTAACTAGAGCAAGATATAGCTTGAGAACCACACCAGGTGTCTTGTTACTAACGCTGCGATTAATAAATCCAAGTGTCCGATTTGCCTTATTACGAACATTTATGCATTGATCCTTTTGTTTTAAATTCTTACTAATCATAACTCCCAGATCCCTTTCGCAATTCGACTTCGCAATCTC
Organism: Procambarus clarkii; assembly: GCF_040958095.1. Taxonomy (NCBI): domain Eukaryota; kingdom Metazoa; phylum Arthropoda; class Malacostraca; order Decapoda; family Cambaridae; genus Procambarus; species Procambarus clarkii. The sequence goes on along the minus strand of NC_091154.1, from coordinate 26,212,051 downwards.
AACACCATCTAGCTCGTATCTTGTAACCCTATCATCATTACCTAGCCTCAGAACTTTACATTTATCAGCATTAAACTGCATCTGCCAATCCTTCGACCATTTCAAAACCCTATCTAGATCAACTTGAAGTGATAGTGAGTCCTCCTCCGAATTAATTTCCCTACCGATTTTCGTATCATCGGCAAATTTGCAAATGTTGAATAGTTGATGTTGATATCAAATGTTGATATGTTGAATAGTTGATAATGATGATAGAGTTACAAGATACGAGCTAGATGGTAATGGGAACAATCCCATTATTTGCATTTGCGTGGGAGGAAATGATGTTGGTCGAGTTAGGAGTGAGGAACTGATTCAGAGGTATAAAACAGCCATAGAATTAGTTAGGAGCAAGGGAGGAATCCCGATCATATGTGGCATTCTTCCAAGAAAGGGAGTGGGAAATGAATGGATATCGAGGGCACTTGGTGTCAATTGCCGGCTGGAAAGATATTGCAAATCAAATGCAATATCTTTCATAGACAACTGGGAACACTTCTATGGAAGAAATGAAATGTATGCTCGTGATGGGGTGCATCTATCGAGAGCTGGGGTTGTTGCTGTTGCGAACTCGTTAGAAGAAGTGGTTAGAGGTGTTTGTTTGGGTTTAAACTGTTAGTAGATAGAGGTATGGGAATTGATTTGGAGGAAGGAGGTAATAAAAGTATGTGTTTGTGGGAGAAAGGAATTGGCAAAACGATCAGGGAAAGAGAAGGTCCGCAAAATAACAATTCACTTAGGGTATATTACACTAACAGTAGAAGTCTAAGAAATAAAATTAACGAATTAAATGCTCTTGTCTGCACAGAAAAAATAGATATGATTGCACTTACCGAAACGTGGATGAATGTAGAAAATAGAGAACTATTAGCTGAATATCAAATATATGGATTTAAACTATTTCACACAGATAGATATATTAGACGAGGAGGTGGAGTAGCCATATATGTTAGGGACAATTTGAAATGTAGTCTCAAAGAGGGAATCAAAACAGAGCCACACACAGAAACTATTTGGATTGAATTAAACGAAAAAGCTAATAATATTATAATAGGAGTAATATATAGGCCACCAAATTTAGACAGAATGGAAGCAAAGCATCTATGGGATGAAATATCTAGAGCATCTAGATCTAATAGTATTTATGTCATGGGTGACTTTAATTTTAGCGGAATAAACTGGTTGAACAAAACAGGGAATAGTGAAGCAGAAGATTTTCTAGAATTAATTGACGATTGCTTTCTTACGCAACACATTAAGGAACCAACACGGGAAAATAATATTTTAGATTTAGTGTTAACTAACAGGGAAACGCAAATTAATGACATCGAAATAGGGAGTGAGCTAGGGAGCAGTGATCACAAAGAAATCAGATTTAGCATAGAATGGAATAGACCAGTAGGAGAAAATTCTGTTAAAGTGCCAGATTTTCGAAAAGCTGATTTTAATAGCCTAAGAAATTTTTTGGGTCAAATTGATTGGAAAGGCTTGGGTATGGGGTGTGGGCCGGTCTTGGAGCGAGACATGAACCCAGCGATAGGTGACTTAAATGGGGATTTCGATGTGGATTCAATATATAACTTATTTAAGAATATTCTAAACAAAGCACAGGAACGTAGTATACCATACAAATTGAATAGATCGTATACTAATGACCCAAAGTGGATAACAAAGAATTTGAAGAACCTTATAGGTAAAAAGAGAGCTTGGTACAAAAGGATTAAAAATGGGGAGGTCACTTTAGAACAGGAATTCGTACAACTGGTTAGAAATGTTAAAAAAGAGATAAGGAAAGCAAAAAGAAACTATGAAGTTCGCATAGCAGGGCAAGCAAAGACAAATCCTAAAGGGTTTTTTCAGTTATATCGTACTAAGACTAGGGAAAGGATAGGTCCATTAAAAACTGAGACAGGTCAAATAACAGATAGTGATGAAGAGATGAGTAGTATTTTTAATAAATATTTTGTATCTGTATTTACTAAAGAGGAACTTAACAATATGCCTTCAGCCGAACAAGTCTATGTGGGTGGGGACGAGGACAGGTTGACGAGTTTAGCAGTTACCAGGGAGGATGTTCTTAAACAAATAGTAAAACTCAAACCAAACAAATCCCCAGGGCCGGATGAAGTGTTTGCTAGGGTGCTTAAAGAATGCAAAGAGGAGCTTTGTGACCCACTGTCAACCATATTTAATAAATCAATAGAGTCAGGCAGAGTGCCAGAGTTTTGGAAAGTTGCTAATGTGATACCAGTTTTTAAGAAAGGAGATAGATCACTTGCGTCTAACTATCGACCAATTAGCCTAACGTCTATTGTGGGAAAGTTACTCGAATCTATAATAGCAAATAAAATTCGTCTTCATCTTGAAAAACATAAATTAATAATTGAGTCGCAACATGGTTTTATAAATGGCCGTTCATGTTTAACAAATTTGTTATCTTTTTATTCTAGTATTGTTGAGGCAGTTGATAGTGGTAAGGATTGCGATGTTGTATACCTTGACTTTAGCAAAGCTTTTGATACAGTGCCACATGAAAGACTGATTAAAAAAATAGAGTCTCATGGTATTGGGGGCGCTATATTAAGCTGGATTAGGGCATGGCTATACCAAAGGAAACAGAGAGTTAGTATAAATGGAATCAAGTCAGAGTGGGAAAATGTTGTAAGTGGAGTGCCTCAAGGCTCTGTCCTGGGACCTCTGTTGTTTATAATATATATAAATGATTTAGATTCAGGTTTGAGTAGCAACATTTGCAAATTTGCCGATGATACGAAAATCGGTAGGGAAATTAATTCGGAGGAGGACTCACTATCACTTCAAGTTGATCTAGATAGGGTTTTGAAATGGTCAAAGGATTGGCAGATGCAGTTTAATGCTGATAAATGTAAAGTTCTGAGGTTAGGTAATGATGATAGAGTTACAAGATACGAGCTAGATGGTGTTGTGATTGCGAAGTCGGATTGCGAAAGGGATCTGGGAGTTATGATTAGTAAGAATTTAAAACAAAAGGATCAATGCATAAATGTTCGTAATAAGGCAAATCGGACACTTGGATTTATTAATCGCAGCGTTAGTAACAAGACACCTGGTGTGGTTCTCAAGCTATATCTTGCTCTAGTTAGGCCCCATTTAGATTATGCAGTTCAGTTTTGGTCGCCATATTATAGAATGGATATAAATTCACTTGAACGTGTCCAGCGTAGGATGACTAAGTTAATTCCCCAAATTAGAAATCTTTCATATGAAGAAAGATTAACAAAGCTTAAGTTGCATTCACTGGAAAGGCGAAGAGTTAGGGGTGACATGATAGAGGTTTACAAGTGGATGAATGGACATAACCGGGGGGATATTAATAGGGTATTAAAAGTATCAACACAGGACAGAACACGAAACAATGGATATAAATTGGATAAGTTTAGATTTAGGAAAGACTTGGGTAAATACTGGTTCAGTAACAGGGTTGTTGATTTGTGGAACCAATTGCCGTGTAACATTGTGGAGGTGGGGTCCCTCGATTGTTTCAAGCACGGGTTGGACAAGTATATGAGTGGGATTGGGTGGTTATAGAATAGGAGCTGCCTCGTATGGGCCAATAGGCCTTCTGCAGTTACCTTTGTTCTTATGTTCTTAACACAAGACAGAACACGAAACAATGGGTATAAATTGGATAAGTTTAGATTTAGGAAAGACTTGGGTAAATACTGGTTCAGTAACAGGGTTGTTGATATGTGGAACCAATTGCCGCGTAATGTGGTGGAGGTGGGGTCCCTCGATTGTTTCAAGCGTGGGTTGAACATGTATATGAGTAGGATTGGGGGTTATAAATAGGAGCTGCCTCGTATGGGCCAATAGGCCTTCTGCAGTTACCTTTGTTCTTATGTACTAGGCCTGAAATTGTTTTAAAGCTTATTTTTTTCGGAATATAAAATGAACAGTACAAAGTTCAACTATCTAATTGTTTAGTACGTCAATGATTGTACTATAGTGCATATAGTACAATCAGTACTATAGTGCACCATAGAGTTTTTTACTTTTTCACCATAGAGTACTAAAAACTTTCTAGAGTTTTTAGTACTGTAAAAAAGTACCATCACAGCAGGAGGAGGATGGTGCAATATAGTCATATCCTTCGTGTTGCGTAGATTAACGATCATTTACTGTCTGACGTGTTCTTACTCTCGCATTCATCAATGTTTTTTGCTTAATCTGTATTTCTAAAAGAACTGTATGTCTGTCTACCCAATGATGGATGCCTGACGCTTGAGGCAAGGTAGCCACACCGAGCTGTGATGGGGTGAGGCATTTCCACACCTCCCAAGCCACACCCCACCCCCGCCACACCCCGCCCCAGCCACACCCCTCCCCCGCCACACCACACCCCCACCACACACCTCTCCCGCCACCCCCCCCCCCCCGCCACACACCTCCCCCGCCACACACCTCCCCGCCACACACCTCCCCCGCCACACACCACCCCCGCCACACCCCTCCCCCCCGCCACACCTCCCCCGCCACACCCCTCCCCGCCACACACCTCCCCCGCCACACACCTCCCCGCCACACACCTCCCCCGCCACACACCTCCCCCCCGCCACACCTCCCCCGCCCACACCCCTCCCCGCCACACACCTCCCCCGCCACACACCACCCCCGCCACACACCTCCCCCGCCACACACCTCCCCCGCCACACACCTCCCCGCCACACACCACCCCCGCCACACACCTCCCCCGCCACACACCACCCCCGCCACACACCTCCCCCGCCACACACCTCCCCGCCACACACCTCCCCCGCCACACACCACCCCCGCCACACCCCTCCCCCCCGCCACACCTCCCCCGCCACACCCCTCCCCGCCACACACCACCCCCGCCACACACCTCCCCCGCCACACACCTCCCCCGCCACACACCACCCCCGCCACACACCTCCCCCGCCACACACCTCCCCGCCACACACCACCCCCGCACCACACCTCCCCCGCCACACACCTCCCCGCCACACACCACCCCCGCCACACACCTCCCCCGCCACACACCTCCCCCGCCACACACCTCCCCGCCACACACCACCCCCGCCACACACCTCCCCCGCCACACACCTCCCCCGCCACACACCACACACCACCCCCGCCACACACCTCCCCCGCCACACACCTCCCCCGCCACACACCTCCCCCGCCACACACCACCCCCGCCACACACCTCCCCCGCCACACACCACCCCCGCCACACACCTCCCCCGCCACACACCACCCCCGCCACACACCTCCCCCGCCACACACCACCCCCGCCACACACCTCCCCCGCCACACACCACCCCCGCCACACACCACCCCCGCCACACACCACCCCCGCCACACACCTCCCCCGCCACACACCTCCCCCGCCACACACCACCCCCGCCACACACCACCCCCGCCACACACCTCCCCCGCCACACACCTCCCCCGCCACACACCTCCCCCGCCACACACCTCCCCCGCCACACACCACCCCCGCCACACACCTCCCCCGCCACACACCTCCCCCGCCACACACCACCCCCGCCACACACCACCCCCGCCACACACCACCCCCGCCACACACCTCCCCGCCACACACCTCCCCCGCCACACACCTCCCCCGCCACACCCCTCCCCGCACACACCACCCCGCCACACCACCTCCCCCGCCACACACCTCCCCCGCCACACACCTCCCCCGCCACACACACCCCCGCCACACACCTCCCCCGCCACACACCTCCCCGCCACACACCACCCCCGCCACACACCTCCCCGCCACACACCTCCCCCGCCACACACCACCCCCCGCCACACACCTCCCCCGCCACACACCTCCCCCGCCACACACCTCCCCCGCCACACACCTCCCCGCCACACACCTCCCCGACACACACCTCCCCCGCCACACACCTCCCCGCCACACACCACCCCCGCCACACACCCTCCCCCGCCACACACCTCCCCCGCCACAACCTCCCCGCCACCCCTCACCCCCGCCACACACCTCCCCCGCCACACACCACCCCTCACCCCCGCCACGGTTCAGAGCCTGGACGTCTGTACTCCATCGCGTCATTCTACAAATTTACCAACAACTCAGCCGCAAGAAACCCAAGATAAGTACCCTCAAAAAACGTCTTTATTACAGGGTATTAGAAGGCCAGGAATTCCTTCCCTCAAATACTTAGCGTCAATATATTTTTGGTGTCGTTTAAAATAACAATGATTAAGAGCCGGACGGTAGCACAGGCTCACGGGAGAGTTATGATGATAGCCTTGTCGTAGTACACCAATTAGGGGTCATTATGGAGCCTAACAATCATTTGGGATGACTACTGATCGTTATACAGCGTCGTCCTTAACTACTGGCCTATGTGTGTCGACGGTTTGTTGTGGTGGTCAGATATCTCGCTCTATCTGGCGGTCGTTATCTCTCTGTTTGTCCTGGTTCACTGTCTCGCTCTGTGGCTGTTTGCTGTCTCGCTCTGTGGCTGTTTGCTGTCTCGCTCTGTGGCTGTTTGCTGTCTCGCTTTGTGGCTGTTTGCTGTCTCGCTCTGTGGCTGTTTGCTGTCTCGCTCTGTGGCTGTTTACCGTCTCGCTCTGTGGCTGTTTACCGTCTCGCTCTGTGGCTGTTTACCGTCTCGCTCTGTGGCTGTTTACCGTCTCGCTCTGTGGCTGTTTACCGTCTCGCTCTGTGGCTGTTTACCGTCTCGCTTTGTGGCTGTTTGCTGTCTCGCTCTGTGGCTGTTTGCTGTCTCGCTCTGTGGCTGTTTACCGTCTCCCTCTGTGGCTGTTTCCAGCCTCGCTCTGTGGCTGTTTACCGTCTCGCTCTGTGGCTGCTGTGAAAGAAAATGAGATAAAACTCTATGTCTGCATCAGGCTTCTTAATGTTTATGAGAAGGGACACTTTACTTAAAGTACTTTACCTAAAGTAATTAATTTACTTTACTTAAAGCTCCAGGTACTGGACCCACAAGTATCTGGAATGTATAACTCTTGGTTGATATCAGGATAACACATTATCCGACAATGGCTCTCTGTTAGAGGCACTGCGCTTTATTGATACAATGGCTGCGCTTTATTGATACAATTGCTGCGCTTTATTTATACAAGGCTTTAGGAAGCTGCGCTATGTGAATACAGCGAAACACATCTTAGGCTTAAAATCTTATAGGTTTATACACACAAAAATCACAATAACGTGATATATCAAATGAATAAATATTGGGATCATCCTGGACGTAAGTTCGAACCCTCATCACGCCCCCCCCCCCTTTAGATTTATTCATTATAGGCTTATAGTCCCTTGTGCGTCAGACCTACGCAGCCTCGTCTGTTCAAACCTAACAAAATCCTAACACCCTGTACATTACAAAGAAGCAAAATTTGACGGTTGACGGAAGCATTGATTCAACCTTTACTGGACAGAAAATGTCAACATTTCGAGTCAAAATATAATAGGTGGAGAGAATAGTATTTTAAAATGTTTCTCAATTGTCGTATCGAAAGTAAGTAAACTGAACTGTGTTCGATCAGGAAATATTGATAAAATCTTGACTCTTAAACAATTGTTGGAGTGAGGGAGTCTTAGGAAGGTGTTTAGTCTGTTAAGGTGTATATATTGTGATGTACATCTTAATACACATGTCTAAGCCACATGTGAACATCTTAACACACACATGTTTACGGCACATGTGTACATCTAGACACACATGTTTACGGCACATGTGTACATCTAGACACACATGTTTACGGCACATTTCTGCAAAATATTAAAGAATAACCACCGATGAATTAAGGCTGAGAAGTTTCCCCTTCAGTAAACTTACTGATTAATTACTTACTTATTACTTAATTACTTACTGATTACTTACTCAGGGTTGTACATATTACAGTTAAGTGATGCCTTAATTATTGTTTTACATCGGCACACCCGTCCAGGCTCCGGGTGCCTGTCTCCAAGCCTGACAGACTCACAGGCGCTGGCTGTCCCAAGGACCTGACGAAGTCATACACCATTATGTTTTGTGTTCGTCAGTACCCACCGGGAGCCGGTCGGCCGAGCGGACAGCCACACTGGGCTTGTGATCCTGTGGTCCCGGGTTCGATCCCGGGCGCCGGCGAGAAACGGTGGGCAGAGTTATTTTCACCCTATGCCCCCTGTTACCTAGCAGTAAATAGGTACCTGGGTGTTAGTCAGCTGTCACGGGCTGCTTCCTGGGGGTGGAGGCCTGGTTGAGGACCGGGCCGCGGGGACACTAAAACCCCGAAATCATCTCAAGATAACCTCAAGATAACCCATAGTGACCAGGCTGTGCTGGAGGGTCCAGCCATAGGTGGCCATGCTGTGCTGGAGGGTCCAGCCATAGGTGGCCAGGCTGTGCTGGACGGTTCAGCCATAGGTGGTCAGGCTGTGCTGGAGGGTCCAGCCTTAGGTGGCCAGGCTGTGCTGGACGGTTCAGCCATAGGTGACCAGGCTGTGCTGGACGGTTCAGCCATAGGTGACCAGGCTGTGCTGGAGGGTCCTGCCATAGGTGGCCATGCTGTGCTGGAGGGTCCTGCCATAGGTGACCAGGCTGTGCTGGAGGGTCCTGCCATAGGTGGCCAGGCTGTGCTGGAGGGTCCTGCCATAGGTGGCCAGGCTGTGCTGGACGGTTCAGCCATAGGTGACCAGGCTGTGCTGGAGGGTCCAGCCAATAGGTGGCCAGGCTGTGCTGGACGGCATAGGTGACCAGGCTGTGCTGGAGGGTCCTGCCATAGGTGGCCAGGCTGTGCTGGAGGGTCCTGCCATAGGTGGCCAGGTTGTGCTGGAGGGTCCTGCCATAGGTGGCCAGGCTGTGCTGGAGGGTCCAGCCATAGGTGGCCAGGCTGTGCTGGACGGTTCAGCCATAGGTGACCAGGCTGTGCTGGAGGGTCCTGCCATAGGTGTACCAGGCTGTGCTGGAGGGTCCTGCCATAGGTGGCCAGGCTGTGCTGGAGGGTCCTGCCATAGGTGGCCAGGGCTGTGCAGGAGGGTCTGCCATAGGTGGCCAGGCTGTGCTGGAGGGTCCTGCCATAGGTGGCCAGGCTGTGCTGGAGGGTCCTGCCATAGGTGGCCAGGCTGTGCTGGAGGGTCCAGTCATAGGTGGCCAGGCTGTGCTGGAGGGTTCAGCCATAGGTGGCCAGGCTGTGCTGGAGGGTCCTGCCATAGGTAACCAGGCTGTGCTGGAGGGTGCAGCCATAGGTGACCAGGCTGTGCTGCGTCAAGCACTTGCCCCTCCATTTGAAACTTGTGCGTCTTTCGTTGAACATTGTGGCTTTGTTTACATTGATTAAACTGTGTGTAAGCCTCGAAGCACTACGAGCGCGTTTTAACAATATTAACCTTGTGTTGTAAATTTTAGAAGCTCGTGAACTGATTAATATATGCCAAGAAAGCCACTATGATTGAGGGAAGATGAACAGGTTTCGTAAATAGGTAGGTGAATGCTTGATGAAGCGTGGCCCAGGTCTCTGCAGCTTCCAAACTACTGCCTGCAGCACAGTAAACATGGAACTCTATTACTAGGGCATGCAGTCTGTCAGCTACGGTCTCTCAGGCACGTCAGTCTTGTTTTCCGCCTCTCCACACCAGCCACTCCTTCATTTTAACTTGGTTTAAATCAGCTTCGTCCACTCTTTCCGCATATTGCTTTTGATTTCATGTAAGTTCCCGTCTTGCATCCCCCGGGTGTACATCACCTCGCCGCTCTACCTCTGGACGGTAGAGCGTAAGAATTTCTTTTGGGGCTATTTCGGTGTTCCTTTATCAACGGACCCGTCGGGGCCCTTCAGACACCTCCAGCTGAAGGCCGCTTCCTCTGCTTCATGTCATGAGCACTCGGCCCATCCTTTATGTTTTTCTTTCCTCCTCTCCTCCTCCTGCAGATCCGTACATCAGCGGGACCTCGCGGTGCAGGTGTTAGCTCTGTTGTGTGTCATGGCCCCATCACCACCTCATTGCCATGCCGATATCGCGTGAGCGTCGGGGTCTTGGGAGGAGAGCCCGCTACCCCCTAACTTTGCACCACAATGGAGAACTTGAGCCGTCCTGCCGTCTACCTTACACACATCCCCGGAGGACGAGTGCGGCAGGGAACATGGCGCCGCTCACACGATTTTCACCTCTCCACGAGCTGAGTACTTTGTCTACCGAGGTTGTGGAGGGCGTCCCGGGGTTACGACGGGTTGTGGATGAGCCTTGTTCTTTTCGCACGTAACGGGGCCCTTAAAAGGTATGAGAGAGAGTGCCCGCCCGTGCCCCACGCCGCTCTAAGTACACCTGATACCATCTCCAGGCACTTCAATACATCACCACTGTGTGTTATTTACTTCTCACTCGGACCACAGATGGCGCCCTCCCAAAGTTCGACTACAGTTCATAAAGAGTGGAAGTGGAGGGTTGAGTTGGCCTGAGTGTGCAGGAGGAGGGATATGCCTCTACGCCCCGAGCCAGCGCACAGACCCCAAGTGTAAAACCAGTAGCGTGAGGTGTCTGGGGCCGAGCCTGCGTCCCGTCACACCGTTCACACACCCACTAACTAACACCACACTACAGCCACCCCCTTCACGCTCCTGCCTGCCTCGCCGGCCTCGGCCTGCTCCTGGCCTGCCCGCAGCCTGCCCGCGTGTCCGCATGCCTGCCTGCCAGATAACTGGCCACATATTAACCCTTGTTGCAAGGGCGGCTGGCCTGTAATTTAGTGTGTTTACCACCGGCCAGACTACATGCCAATTTGGGAGCTTAACTCTGAGTTTGGAGACTGCGTACCTGCTTATAGTTTGACTCGAGCATCTCCATGCTTTACTGCTCATATAACTTTCCCTACCTGCTCTCTGCTGCCTCGAACCATTGCCTGAAGCATGGTATACTTGCAGCTCAGGTTAATCGTTTGGGCCGCAATAGGGAGTATATAGTCGCCACAGGTAGAGATTGTGACGAGTGGCGGTAGTTCACTGAACCATTCTTGATCTACCAGGCTGTTACCGCTGTCGTGATGGGCAAAACTGATAGTGGCAGTAGCAATGTTTGAGGGACGGGAATTAGAGGGATGGGAGGTGTGCTTATTTACGTATTGGCTCTGATGATGGTAGTAGAGTTAATGACGGTGGTCACTGTTATGATTATGGTAGTGGTGATGGTAGAATACGTAAGGGTGATAGTGATGGTGGTAATGGTACTGATGGTGACGACGATAGTGACACCACTCAATAACGGGAGAATATCGTGCAGGTATTCCGGCATGGAATTTGAATGCGCTTATTTGCTTTAAGCGAGAGAGACAGAAATTAAGGGGCTTTGGGAGGTGTTTGCGTGCGTATGGACGTGTGCGTCCGTGTATGTACACCGGTGCATATACGGCCGTGTATGTACACCGGTGCATATACGGCCGTGTATGTACACCGGTGCATATACGGCCGTGTATGTACACCGGTGCATATACGGCCGTGTATGTACACCGGTGCATATACGGCCGTGTATGTACACCGGTGCATATACGGCCGTGTATGTACACCGGTGCATATACGGCCGTGTATGTACACCGGTGCATATACGGCCGTGTATGTACACCGGTGCATATACGGCCGTGTATGTACGGAAGAGAATAAACATTTGTACACCTGTTTGTGCGCCTCATAATGTGTGTGTGTGTGTGTTAACCGCTGAACATCTGAGGGAGCTTGGATTGAAATTCGAACAATTAATTTATCATAAAATGTGCAGTGCTGATTCAGGTTTGGCTCTTATCAAGATATATTGAAGGCACTTTGTTTACTACTGCGTATCGTAGTACTATACACGGGACGGGACCAACACAAGTTAGTCGCAGTTCGCCTAAGTTAAATTATTTAAGAAATATTTGTAATTATTGACAATTCCTCCCATCTGATTCTTGCAGACTCAATTTTGGTGAAATGTGAAATACTGGTTGAGATTCCCGAAGAGTTTTTAATTGGAAAAAAATATTATCTACACCGTAGGTTAAAAGAAAGACTAAAACCATTGGAGAACACTTACTGGTAAGAATATTGGTATCAATATTAAACTATGCTAGACTATTCTATATGATGTTTGTTAGATCTCTCGTTGATTATAATGCTCTGCACTTAATTAATTTCCCCTCCTCTGTGTTGGACAAACTTGAAGTAATACAGAACGAGGCCATGAGGATAATTCTTGGTGCCCAAGATGCACAAGAATCATCAACATGAGGGAAGAACTGAAGTTTCCAACCATACTAGAGAGAATAATGCAAGTTAACACTACCTTCTGTCTTAAAGTCATGAGAGATCCTACATCTCCTGCATTGCTCAGAGACAAATTATTTAGTGCTGTTAACACCCTTTTGACTGGTGCCGACATACCAACTCACTCCTTTTATGATAATTGGCTGAGAAACAATGCTTACAATCTCATTAAACTCAACATTCCTTTTAAGAGCAATCTACCTGTCTCTGATATTCCTCTTTATCTGTACCCCACCATTCAAGTATCATACACACCTGTCACCAAGAAAGATAATGAGAATCTTGCTCTACTCAAAGCTGTCACTCTTGAAACAATTGCCTCCTCCATCGAGAGTCTAAGATCTCACGAGCACTGTGTCTACACCGACGGCTCAGTCCAGTCTTCTACTGGACGGACTGCAGCAGCATGTAGGTTTTATAGAAATAATATTTGCACAAAGTCTGTCAGTGTCAGGTTAAACAACTGGCTGACCTCCACACAAGCAGAACTAGCAGCATTACATTTAGCAACCAGCACATTAAAAAATATTGGAGGAGGAATAATATTCTGCGATTCAAAGTCTGCTCTTCAAGCAATCGAAAACTTCTCTTGGAAGATCGACAGCAAGAACCTCATACTCCCAATTATAAATGACCTAATTGATGCACAGAGTAAAGGGTCTCGAATCTCCTTTGTATGGATACCTTCACACATAAATATAACCCATCATAATGAGACAGACATTGCAGCCAAATTAGCGTGTAACAAGTTTGAAGTTGAATTAGATCTAGGTATCCCCATCTCTGCTGTCAAAACTGTATTGGTCCAAACATTCAGATCTGATAGGAAAGAACTTACTGACTCCCAACGACCTGAAAGTACTAGTATAAAAAGCTATGATTTGTTCAGATCTGAAACCTACATCTATGGACAGCACAAAACGTTCACTAGACTGTGCGACACAGTGGTTGCAAGGATCAGGTTGGGTTACCGTTACCTGTGGCAGGTGGCTGCAGGTGACGGGTCTCCCAATCCTGAGCACTCCAGTTGCAAACTCTGTGAGCAGGAACTACGGCATGATCTCCCGCACTACATCACTGAATACCCAGTTATTAGACCTTTCAGACCAGTTGGCATGAGGTACCTGGAGCTTTGCAATTACTTTATTCACTCTCGTATTCTTGAAGATATCCTCACAGTATACCCAAAATTTGCCAGTGCAGGCTATTAAACACATGGCTCTGTATGACTAACCATCCTGCGAGATGGGGACTTGTATTACCACTGCTACCTTATTCAATCTTGTGTTGTTGATATCCTCAAAATGCATCCGGAGTCTGCCAGTGCAGACTGCTTATCCCATGCCTCTGTATGACTAACCATCCTGTGTGATTGGGATTTGGGATTTTATTTTAGCTAGTGATGCTAGCTACGCATCACGTAGCTAGCTTTTTGACACACACTGTACTCCCTTTCATATAGTCTAGGGTAGCTAGTTCTTGACACACACTGTACTCCCCTTCATATAGTCTAGGGTAGCTAGTTCTTGACACACACACTGTACTCCCCTTCATATAGTCTAGGGTAGCTAGTTCTTGACACACACTGTACTCCCCCTTCATATAGTCTAGGGTAGCTAGTTCTTGACACACACACTGTACTCCCCTTCATATCGTCTAGGGTAGCTAGTTCTTGACACACACACTGTACTCCCCTTCATATAGTCTAGGGTAGCTAGTTCTTGACACACACTGTACTCCCCTTCATATAGTCTAGGGTAGCTAGTTCTTGACACACACTGTACTCCCTTCATATCGTCTAGGGTAGCTAGTTCTTGACACACACTGTACTCCCCTTCATATAGTCTAGGGTAGCTAGTTCTTGACACACACTGTACTCCCCATTCATATAGTCTAGGTAGCTAGTTCTTGACACACACTGTACTCCCCTTCATATAGTCTAGGGTAGCTAGTTCTTGACACACACTGTACTCCCCTTCATATAGTCTAGGGTAGCTAGTTCTTGACACACACTGTACTCCCCTTCATATAGTCTAGGGTAGCTAGTTCTTGACACACACTGTACTCCCCCTTCATATAGTCCAAGGCAGCTGCACAAATGCAGATCTTCCTAAATGTGTAAATAAAAAAAATTATAAGACAGTTGTTTCATTGCTCTCTAATATTATATTATATGAAAGGAAGAAAAACAAAGCGAAGAGGGGTAGAGGTTCGGGAGAGGGGGATTGGGGAAGAGGGGGGGAAAGGACGAGGGGAATGGGAATAGTGGGGAGGAAAAGGAGTGTTGGAATAGGGGAGAAGGAAGGACGAGGAGGAGGGCACCCGGGAACCGCCGGGTTCCCCTCCTAGTCTATACTATACGAGATTATCTGTGTTTGCCTATCTGTCTGTCCAAAGTTGGAAGCCAGATGCCTGGGGCCAGATTCGCCCAGGTTGGCAGAGGGAATGGTCAGGGGTATAGGATGAACATAGGTTAATCGGGATCTCCAGAAATAAAAAAGAACAGCATGCCAGGGTTATATTCACTCCCCCAAGACCAATTGTGGCACAGCTGCACGCCGGCTACTCAGCTAAATATTTTGAAAAACATTTCAAAACAATTTATTTTCTTATTTCTTCCAGTGGGGCACTGACGTTGTCTGGGTCTGTCTATCTCTTGTTTGTTCATCTATCTATCCATCCATATATATCTATTTATCTGTCCATCCATCTATTCATCAATCAATCCATCTATATATATCAATTTATTTATCTATGTATCTATTAATCTATATATTCATCTTTGTATCCATCGATCTAGCCATTTATTTATCCATATTTCTATTCATCTGTCCATTCATCTACCCACCTATCCATCCATTTATCCGTCTATATATCCATCTATCTATGAATTCATCTACTCATCTATCAATCTATACACCCATCTATCAATCTATCCATCTATTCGTTTATACCTCTATCAACCCATTTATCCTTCTATCCACCCATCTATTAATTTATCTATCCTATCTAGCATCTATGATCTATTTATTTATGTATCCATCTATCTGTCCGTTTTTGTCCATCACTCCATGTATACCACGCGTTGCTGTGGCTCAGCAATGCGTGGTCGTATATATATATATATATATATATATATATATATATATATATATATATATATATGTATATATATATATATATATATATATATATATGTCGTACCTAGTAGCCAGAACGCACTTCTCAACCTAATATGCAAGGCCCGATTTGCCTAATAAGCCAAGTTTTACTGAAATAATATATTTTCTCTAATTTTTTTCTTATGAAATGATAAAGCTAACCATTTCATTATGTATGAGGTCAATTTTTTTTATTGGAGTTAAAATTAACGTAGATATATGACCGAACCTAACCAACCCTACCTAACCTAACCTAACCTATCTTTATAGGTTAGGTTAGGTTAGGTAGCCAAAAAAGTTAGGTTAGGTTAGGTTAGGTAGGTTAGGTAGTCGAAAAACAATTAATTCATGAAAACTTGGCTTATTAGGCAAATCGGGCCTTGCATACTAGGCTCAGAAGTGCGTTCTGGCTACTAGGTACGACATATATATATATATATATATATATATATATATATATATATATATATATATATATATATATATATATATATATATATATATATATATATATATATATATATATATATATGTATCCATCTATCTATCAATCAATACATCCATGTATTCATTCATCTATCCATCTACCTATCCATAACTCTATTGACTGTCTGTGTGTGTCCGTGTCTCTCTTTCTCTGCGTCTTTGTGTCTCTGCCACTCTCTGTCTCTTTCTTCTTTGCTATGTGCCTCCCACCAGTGTGTGCCTGCCCATGATGGGTCAGGCACACACTGTGGTGGTGCTCATTGTAGTGGTGGGTCTGGTGCTCATTGTGGTGGTGGGTGTGGTGGCTGTGCTCCAATGTGGTGGTATCTGTGGTAGTGGTGCTTCTTGTGGTTGCGTCTCTGGTGGTGTCTGTGGTGAAGTTGTGTCCGTACTCGCCTAGTAATACTCAACTAAACCTCACGACACAGGAAGACACAAGAGTAAGGGGAGACATGATCACCACCTACAAAATTAGCAGAGGAATTGACAGGGGTAGATAAAGATAAATTGTTTAACATGTGTAGTACGCGAACAAGGGGACACAGGTGGAAACTGAGTACCCAAATGAGCCACAGAGACATTAGAAATAATTTTTTCAGTGTTAGAGTAGTTGACAGGTGGAATACATTAGGCAGTGATGTGGTGGAGGCTGACTCCATACACAGTTTCAAATGTAGATATGATAGAGCCCAGTAGGCTCAGGAATCTGTACACCAGTTGATTGACAGTTGAGAGGCGGGACCAAAGAGCCAGAGCTCAACCACCGCAAGCAAAACTAGGTGAGTACTACTAGGTGAGTATACACAGGTACGCTCCACCGCTGATAACACCCACATTGAATTACACGCTTCAATTTTATCTCTGCCGGGTGATAAGAATGGTTCAATATGCATTTCCTATTTCACACTAAAAAAGAGAAGCTTGGTAGAGCGAGAATGGGGAAGGGAGAGAGAGAGAGGAGGGTTAACAAAGTGGAGGAATGAGAAGAGGAAAAGAGGGGAAGAGGGAGAGCGAAGGGAAGAGGCAGGAAGAATGGAACAGGGAGAAAGAGGGGAAGATCGAGAATAATGACGTTAAAGATAAACGAGTTGAAGAGATCGAACAGTAGCAATAATCTCGTGTCTCCTCGACATCAGCGACTGGTAAACTTTACATGAAACACATGTCATGTGAAGCCTCCCACGCCACGTCAGGTGTGCCCTGCTCTCCTCGATGGTCTCCTCGATGGTCTCCTGGATGGTCTCCTGGATGGTCTCCTGGATGGTCTCCTGGATGGTCCGCTCACCGTAACTTTTAGGACCAGGTAGAGAAGAATTCATTAAGTCTCATCTCTAATCTTGGCCGTCCATGCTGGACATGTCGGTCCATCACGTTCTTCAACCTGGGAAAGATGTTGGCATTCTACCGTTGCATTGAGGTTATTGTTCTGCTGTTCACTTGATTACAAACACGACCCGACTTTATGTGCGAAACATCTACCGCACGAGACGTTCGGTCAGCAGGAGACTCATCCTGACTAACCATTCTTAGAAAGAAACACAAAATATCACTTCATCAGTGATCATTTACCAGCCGTTTCTCCTAAGGTTCCCCAGCGTCAAGAAAACGGTCAGTTTAAAAGCATCTTCTCCTAACTTACCAGAGGAACCAAAACAGACGTACGACCATTTTTCCACCTTATGTAACGCATACGAGCGAAAAGCGACGTTCTGTGTAGGAAGACAGGTTGCAGGCGATGAGTCACAATAACGTGGCTGAAGTATGTTGACCAGACCACACACTAGAAATTGAAGGGACGACGACGTTTCGGTCCGTCCTGGACCATTCTCAATCGACTTGAGAATGGTCCAGGACGGACCGAAACGTCGTCGTCCCTTCAATTTCTAGTGTGTGGTCTGGTCAACAAGACAGGTTGCTTTCAGACCTCGGCTACCCGGCTTCAGGAACCTCCTCTCTCGCGGTAATTAGATATTCGTGAGAGCAAATCAAATGACCATATGAAGGCTCTTGCATGCATCAACCTCCACCTTCATCCTGTTCCTAATAGGATTGCAGCCTATCATTAAATAAAATATAAGTCTAATGACAAAAATATCAATTACAAATCTCATTAAAGAGACCAGTTTCTAGAGTCTGACATCAAACGAGCCGAGGGAAAATAACACCTTAGTCCGTAGTCTTCATTTACAAACGTCACTGCCAGGCCCATTGGACAATTGTCTTATTAAAACCAATAGAGAAGATGGAGGTTAGTGGATAGGGAAAACTATCAGGGGGTAAGGGGGGAAGCCAAGATTGGGGAAGATAGATGGGAAGAGAGAGAGAGAAAGGGGTGAAAGAGAGTTAAGGAAAAGGGGAAGAGAGGGGGGGAAGGGGTAAGAGACAGAGGAGTGTGAAGTAGTTCTGAGGAGAGAGAGAAGAAGGAGGGAGGGAGGGAGGGAGGGAGGGAGGGAGGGAGGGAGGGAGAGGGTGAGTAAGAAGGAGGTGAGGGAAGAGAGAGATAATGAAAGTGGTGATGAGAGAGAATGAGAAGGAGAGGTGGAGGGGGGGGAGGGGGGGGGGGAGGGGGGGGGAGAGAATGAGAAGGAGAGACGTGGAGGGAGGGGGGGGGGGGAGAGAGATCAGTGGCTATGTACCAGTGTGAAGTGACTGTCGTGTTAAGAGTTCAAGCAGGTGTTGTGCGGATGGCACAGCTGTTAAGAGACAGGCGCACTGCCTCACTCACTCATATGCACACACAACTCACACACACACACACTGTACTCAAACACACACACACACACTATACTCAAACACACATACTATACTCACACACACACACACTATAATCATACACACAATATAATCATGCACACTATAATCATAAACACACACTATAATCATACACACGTACTCATATACAAGTAGTATGGTTTTCGAACAGGAAGATCCTGTGTAACAAATCTGCTTACCTTTTAAAATAGAGCCATAGAGATTCTTCAGGAAAGTTATGGTTGGGTTGACTGTGTCTAAAATCCCACAAATAGGTTATGGAAACTGGAACAGGCTGGAGGGGTGACAGGGAGACTGCTGACATGGATGATAAATTTTCTGACAGAGATGAGGGCGGTAATCAGAGACAATCTGACTGGAGGAGTGTTACTAGCGGAGTACCACAGGGCTCAGTTCTTGCACCAGTAATGTTCATCGTCTACATAAACGATCTACCAGAAGGTAAACAAAATAATTTTAACAAGTTTGCTGATGGTGTTAGGCTACTGGGGAAGAAGGGAGACCCTAGATGATTGCCATGCCCTTGAAATTCACCATGATAAAATAAGTGCTTGGAGCGACATGTGGCTAATGGAATTAAATGTGAATAAATGCTATGTTATGGAATGGAATAGGTGAAAATAGATCACACACACACAACCTACAAATTATGTGGAAAGGACTTAAAGAACGACAACAAAGAAAAAGACCGAGGGTTAGTACTGGATAGCAGACTGTCGCCAGAGGAACACATAAAGAACATTGTGCGAGAAGTATATGTTGCACTTTCCAACCTCAGAATTGCTGTTAATTACATGGATGGTGAAATACTATAGAAACTGTTCATGACTTGTGTGAGACCAAAACTGGAATATGCAGCAGTTGTATGGTGCCCAAATCTCAAGAAGCACATCAATAAACTGGAAAAGATGCAAAGGCATGCAACAAAAATAGCTTCCGAAACTGAGAAACAAGAGTAATGGAGAGAGGCATGAGACGTTATATATACCAAAGCTTGAGGTTAGAAGAAAAAGAGGCGATAAGATCACAACTTACAAAATAATAACAGGAATCAACCAAATTGATAGAGGAATTCCTGAAACCGGTAACCTCAAGAAACGAGATTAGATTCAAGCTAAGGAAACAAAGGTGCCGAAAAAATATTAGAAAGTTTTCTTTTGTAGAGTGTTAGATGGTTCGAAGAAGTTAGTGAGAAAGTAATGGACGTTAAAACCGCCAGTAGTTTCAAACCGTTATGTGGCGCAGTGGTAAAACACTCGCCCCGCGCTTCGCGAGTGATTTGACCTGGGTTCTTATCCTGGCCAGGGAGGATTGACTGGGCGCCAGTCTTTAACAATACGCCTCTGTTCACCCAACAGTGAATGGGTACTTGGTTGTTAAATGATTCGTATTCTAGGGAAAATTGGGAGTGAAGACCTGCCCGAAACGCTATGCGTGCCAGGGGCTTTACAAGAATGTAAGAACTCTTGTATATATAAGAAATAAATAAATAAATAAATTAATACAAAATAAACAAGACAGAGTATTGGGAAGACTGGACACCACGAGCTTTGCTCTCATCCTTTAACTACACTTAGAGAATTATACACACTCACACACTCACAAATTCACTCACATGCACACACACACACATACACACATTCCCGTTCACACACACCCAACACACATACACGTACAACATACGTATACATCACACAAAAACATACTCACGTACATGCACAACACATATACACACATGACGCACATACACCCCATACACAGCCTCTGTGTGCCTCACAGCTCCTCCCTTCCTCTCAGCCCCTCTCTGTCTCTCAGCCTTCCCAGCCCCTCTCTGTCTCTCAGCCTTCCCAGCCCCTCTCTGTCTCTCAGCCTTCCCAGCCCCTCTCTGTCTCTCAGCCTTCCCCGCCCCTCACAGCTTCTTGGTCCTTCTCTTGGTCCCACTCCAGCCCTACCTTACAGCCCCCTTTCTGACTCTCACAATTTCCCTTGCTTCTGAACCCCTACAACCTCACAACACCGCTACACTGTTATGCATCCATCTCAGCAGACGCTAAGAGCAACAAGCAGACAGGAATGCTCTGAGAATTCTGCAGACAGGGAGTTCAAGAAAGTTCTTAAGTTATGGCACACAAATTCCTTACGGGATTACAAACAAAGCAGGAGAAAGAAAAGAAATGGTTAGTGAAACAAAACCTGATTTGATTGCATACAGTAAAGAAAAATAAATGACGTGATCTCGGATGTAATATTTCCAGAGGACACCAAGTAATGAGGTAAGAAAGAAAACAAATACAAGGACGGGGAGTTGCACTCCTTCTAAAACGAAAGTGGAAGTTTGAGGAACTCGATCAAAATACATATGGAGACAGGCTCCGTCGCTAGGACTCTGACAGCTGGCGGGGAAAAGATTGTTTGTCTTAGTAATTTATTATTCCCCAGCAAACAACAGATGGTCCCCTGACAGGATACACGATGACAACAACAAAGCATATATAGATGAACTGCAGAAACAGAATGAGAACTAAACTTCTAGTAATGGAGGGAGCCAAATCATGGAGAGATCGATTAGGAAGGAAGAATACCTTATGGAGGGAAACTCTTGCTCCCCGTGGCGAACATGGGGAGCAAAATTAGTGGAAGTTGTGGACAGAAAGTTCTTAGCACAGCATTTAAAGGATTACACAAGATAAAAAGGAGATACACCAAGTCCATTCTTCGCCCACAATGAGGAAGACATCGAGAACTTGGAACTTGGAGCAATGGATCATCGAGTCCTGTTGATCGAACTTAAATGAATGATCATAAGGCAAGGAAAGGAGAGTAGACTTAAGAAAAGGGAATAACATGAAAGTAAGAGAATATGTGGACAATGTACAACGGGAGGAAGAACTTAGATAGAAGACGGTTCAGGAAATGACAGGATCAAGTCACATTGAGATGTGAAGAAGCAGACGTGAAATTCATTCCAGCATTAAGGGAGAAAAGTAGAGGAGAATATAATAACCAATGGTTCAACAGACAGTGGCAGGAAGCAAAGACGATAAGCAGGAGGGAGTGGAAGATATACAGAGATCAAAGGACACAAGAAAGCAGAATAGATGCAACAGGACTAGTAACGAAG
This sequence comes from Procambarus clarkii, assembly GCF_040958095.1. NCBI lineage: Eukaryota > Metazoa > Arthropoda > Malacostraca > Decapoda > Cambaridae > Procambarus > Procambarus clarkii. The sequence continues at coordinate 26,190,196 of NC_091154.1, read as the reverse complement.
ACATAAATATAAACAGTGTTGGAAAGACAATACTAAAATTTTTATGTTTTGTAGACCAAAGAAACAACAAAATTCCTACATAATTTTACGCGCAGAACAATGACAGTGACGCTCAAGTGACAACGTTACAAAAAAAGGGAGGTGGGAGGTGAAAATGTTTTGTATTAATACATTTAGGTGCATCTGCATTCGTGCAGTGACCATAGATTATGTGAAAGGGAGTACAGTGTGTGTCAAGAATTTGCTGCGCGATGCTAAAAGTCCCCATTACACAGGATTGTTAGTCATACAGGGTCATGTGATCAGTAGTCTGCACTGGTAAACTCTGGGTGCATTATGAGGATATCCTCAAGAACACCAAAGTGAATAAAGTAACTGTAAAGCTTCAGGTACCTCACGCCAACTGGTCTGAATGATCTAATAACTGGGAATTCAGAGATGTAGTGTGCAAGATCATGGACCAGTGTCTGCTCACAGCGTTTGCACCTGGAGTGCTCACGTTTGGGAGATCCGTCACCTGTAAACACCTGCCACAGGTAACGGTAACCCAACCTGATCCTGACAGCCACTGTGTCGCACAGTCTGGTCCACGTTTTGTGCTGCTCATAAACATAGGTTTTGGTTCTAAACAAATCATATTATTTTGGTGCTCCTCTGTGGTTGTGAGATTAAGCTCTCTTGGTCTATACTCGTAGTTTAACCCATTTATCTCTGATGATAATTTTGTTGCCAAACTGCATTTTTTTACAATGTTGTTGTGTGCTTCACAAAATTTGGATTCCAGGCCGGCACTGCACATTTCAGCAATGGTGTACTGTAGGTTGTGTAGATTGTCTAGTGTGTCATTCCTTTTTATTTTAAATGATATCCTAATGTATGCCAGCTTCCAATATTCTGTGTGTCCTACCAATATACAATATACTACACGAGGTATAGTGTGTATACCTCGTGTATACACAATATACCTCGTGTGTCCTTTTCTTACTTTCCCAGTTTTATCTCCTTACATTTGAGACTGAATTCTAGAAGCCATATGTATACCTACTCCTGGATTTCCTCAAGGTCTTCCAGTAACCTTCTGCAGTGCTTCTTAGGTTTTACATTCTTCATTACTTTCAAATTCATCAGGAAACATTGACATGTTGGGGCGCCCTTGCTCACATCTTGAGGTTATCTTGAGATGATTTCGGGGCTTTTTAGTGTCCCCGCGGCCCGGTCCTCGACCAGACCTGCCACATAAATTAAGAACCTACCTCCTTGTCCTCATCCTGATTACAAGGTTTCGTGTTGTTGTTGTTCCTCCTTTCGTGGCTACACAACTGCGTTGGTTGGACTCTAAGTGTTGCAACACTGTCGTTTTGCAACTGTCTCTCAGTTTCTCATTTCTGGTTTTTCTTTAGTGCCTCTCTCTTGTCCCTGTTCCAAATATTCAGTCCTTTTTTTTTTGCTTAGATTCTCTGCATTGCCTATTGAACCAAGGGTTTGCTTTGCTCTTCTCGCCCACCATCTTGAATGGGATGAACTGCTCTGTGACACACGCTCGTGTCCGGCCTGTGAATACCTTCATCACATCTGTTGTCGCCACTTCCAAGTCTCTCTCCCACTGGACTTCTTACAGGAAGTCTCATCTTCCTGTAATCCCCACGTCTTAACTCTCCAAAAGTCTTCAACATGTTTCTTGGGCTATGCAGCTCCTATAGCTTCACTATGTACTCGAACACCATAACGCAGGTGGCTAGCTCCTGGGAGCCTCTTATTATTTTACCTTTCAACGTCTGCACAATTTCAGCCAAACACCAGAACTTATGCTGTTGGTTGGGTCTCTCCCCGTACTCTTGGTGGTGTTGTAATATGGTGCATTAAGAAGTGTTTGCTCTATCTAGGAGATCTGTCTGTAGATTTTTAAGGATTAATTGACAACATGCCACACCCCTTCTCATCCCCCATGCACTTTGTCCCGGGTCCAAACTCCTGGAATTCAATATTAATAAAGAAAAGCAAAGTGTCAGTAGTACGAGCACTCGGTGTAATGTGTAGCTTGGACACGGGGGAATACCAGAAGCACTTAAAATCAGTAGATATAGCTTCCCTACACAAGGAGAAAGTAAATAATGAATTCCAGTCTTTGGTCTGGGACTGTCGGTTTCACTCAATATGGAGTGAAACCGACAGCCCCAGACCAAAGATTGGAATTCATTATAAATTACAAATCAAAAAGGGCTGCTGATCTCATACTTAAGAACAGCCCCAGTAAACAATACCAAACTCTCCAAAAAGCCAACGTGGTATTCCAGTTTACACGCCCCAATGAAGGATGTCACCTTTGGTCTACCTATGTTGGTATGACCACCATAAAGCTCCCGAGAAGACTGACCTGCCATCTACAAGCTGCTGCCCCTAGAAACGACATCCAAAGTATACATAACACAACACTCACTAGGAACATGCAAGTAGACAATACAACAATCCTGGCCGCCACCACTGACTAGAAAAGACTGCAAATTCTGAAAGCTATACTCATAAAAAATACCCAGCCTAAATATATGTAGTAACACGTTTGATACCTTTCCTACGCTTAGATCTAGACCTCACCTTTCATCACGGATAACGACGACATTTCTACCCAGTTCTCCCGCCCACCGCCTTACACAGTGTTTGAATGGCATCCTTTACCATTATTCACCAATTTCTTCCCCTATGTTTGATTACTTCACCTTACCCCCCACAACTTCACCTTTTTACATGTATATTTAAGATAAATACACATGTATACACTCTTGTATATTCATACAATCATTATTACGGGCTCACCATAGCCCGTGCTACATGGACACTTCGTCCTGAGCAGCTAAATCTGAAACAACATTGTATATTCATTACGGGTTATTCATGCCCGTGCCACCTCTTGGGTGGCTTAATCTTCATCAATCAATCTTGTATATTCATTCTTTACCAGAAGGTGTTCCAGAGTGGAACAGAACGTTATAGAAAAATAAACCCTTCAATAATTACTAAAGTTCCTGTACCATGAATTCCGGTAACTTGATTGTTCTTCCTTATCCAGAGAGTAAGAAAATAGTTAGAAGCATAGAGAGGTTATGTTATAAGATCAACAACGTCAGCAATAACGTCATATTTAACATATATAACATACCATATATGCTTAAGAAAACGCCTGCTGCTGAAGTATACAAATACACATATACATATATTATACGTACACGACGAGTCACAATAATAGGGGTGAAGATATGATGAGCCACACACCAGACGATGAGGAGACGACCACGTTTCGGTCCGTCCTGGACCATTATCATGTTGATGGTGATGGTGGGACACAACACACTGGGGGAGGGGTGATGGTGGGACACAACACACTGGGGGAGGGATGATGGTGGGACACAACACACTGGGAGAGGGGTGATGGTGGGACACAACACACTGGGGGAGGGGTGATGGTGGGACACAACACACTGGGGGAGGGGTGATGGTGGGACACAACACACTGGGGGAGGGATGATGGTGGGACACAACACACTGGGAGAGGGGTGATGGTGGGACACAACACACTGGGGGAGGGGTGATGGTGGGACACAGTACACCAGGGGAGGGGTGATGGTGGGACACAACACACTGGGGGAGGGGTGATGGTGGGACACAACACACTGGGGGAGGGATGATGGTGGGACACAACACACTGGGGTAGGGGTGATGGTGGGACACAACACACCGGGGGAGGGGTGATAGTGGGACACAACACACCGGGGGAGGGGTGATGGTGGGACACAGTACACCAGGGAAGGGGTGATGGTGGGACACAACACACTGGGGGAGGGGTGATGGTGGGACACAACACACTGGGGGAGGGGTGATGGTGGGACACAACACACTGGGGGAGGGATGATGGTGGGACACAACACACTGGGAGAGGGGTGATGGTGGGACACAACACACTGGGGGAGGGGTGATGGTGGGACACAACACACTGGGGGAGGGGTGATGGTGGGACACAACACACTGGGGGAGGGGTGATGGTGAGACACAACACACTGGGGGAGGGGTGATGGTGGGACACAACACACCGGGGGAGGGGTGATGGTGGGACACAACACACTGGGGGAGGGGTGATGGTGAGACACAACACACTGGGGGAGGGGTGATGGTGGGACACAACACACCGGGGGAGGGGTGATGGTGGGACACAACACACTGGGGGAGGAGTGACGGTGGGACACAACACATCGGGGGAGGGGTTATGGTGAGACACAACACACTGGGGGAGGGGTGATGGTGGGACACAACACACTGGGGGAGGGGTGATGGTGGGACACAACACTGGGGGAGGGGTGATGGTGGGACACAACACACAAGGGGAGGGGTGATGGTGGGACACAACACACCAGGGGAGGGGTGATGGTGGGACACAACACACCAGGGGAGGGGTGATGGTGGGACACAACACACTGGGGGAGGGGTGATGGTGGGATACAACACATCGGGGGAGGGGTGATGGTGGGACACAACACACCGAGGGAGGGGTGATGGTGGGACACAACACACCAGGGGAGGGGTGATGGTGGGACACAGTACACCAGGGGAGGGGTGATGGTGGGACACAACACACTGGGAGAGGGGTGATGGTGGGACACAACACTGGGGGAGGGGTGATGGTGGGACACAACACACTGGGGGAGGGGTGATGGTGGGACACAACACACCGGGGGAGGGGTGATGGTGGGACACATCACACAAGGGGAGGGGTGATGGTGGGACACAACACACTGGGGGAGGGGTGATGGTGGGACACAACACACCGGGGGAGGGGTGATGGTGGGACACAACACACTGGGGGAGGGGTGATGGTGGGACACAGTACACCGGGGGAGGGGTGACGGTGGGTCACAACACTGGGGGAGGGGTGATGGTGGGACACAGTACACCGGGGGAGGGGTGATGGTGGGACACAACACACTGGGGGAGGGGTGATGGTGAGACACAGTACACCGGGGGAGGGGTGATGGTGGGACACAGTACACCGGGGGAGGGGTGATGGTGGGACACAACACACTGGGGGAGGGGTGATGGTGGGACACAACACATCGGGGGAGGGGTGATGGTGGGACACAACACATCGGGGGAGGGGTGATGGTGGGACACAACACACTGGGGGAGGGGTGATGGTGGGACACAGTACACCGGGGGAGGGGTGATGGTGGGACACAACACATCGGGGGAGGGGTGATGGTGGGTCACAACACTGGGGGAGGGGTGATGGTGGGACACAACACACTGGGGGAGGGGTGATGGTGGGACACAACACACTGGGGGAGGGGTGATGGTGGGACACAACACAATGGGGGAGGGGTGATGGTGGGACACAACACACCGGGGGAGGGGTGATGGTGGGACACAACACACCGGGGGAGGGGTGATGGTGGGACACAACACACCGGGGGAGGGGTGATGGTGGGACACAACACACCGGGGGAGGGGTGATGGTGGGACACAGTACACCAGGGGAGGGGGGGGGTGACGGCAGGACCCAGGGGGCGTGACAATGGTGGTGACATACTGGCTGTGACAAGCCGCCGCCGCCCGAGTTGAAGTTCGTTCATTTCCCGCCAGGTGAAGCCCCGCCCCCTGCCAGTGGCTTCCGCTCCGTATTCATAACTCCGCCCATTTCTCCTCCTCGACCAATTACCCCTCGCGGAAGCATGGGTGGCGACTCGTCCATGTAGCCAATGAGAGCAAAGCTTCTGTTCTACCTGCCTATCGAGGCTAGTAAGGTCGAGTGTCCTCTTGCTGTATCGTAGTTCGATGTGCCTTAAGAACAGCAGGTGGCGGAGGTAGTCAGGTTAGGTAGTCAGTGTATATTTTTCGAATGAGCGCAGGTGTAGTCACTAGTTAGTCGCAGGTGCGTACGGTGCCACTGCGCTCGTGTGCGTGCCTTGTTCGTGCGTCCCCTAGCCGGCATACGTGTGGCGAGCGTGATATACCAAGTCCGCGGAGTGATGTTGTCCACAGAGTTGCTGGCCCAGATGCTCTGAGACGCGGAACTGACCTAGCAGACTGACCCATACTTTTGGTCTCAGTCCTGTGTTAAAGAGCTGCGTGTAGTGGCTGCGGGAGTGACACAGCCGCTGCGGGAGTGACACAGCCGCTGTGGGAGCGACACAGCCGCTGTGGGCCCTCACCTCCCAAAATTTCTCTGTCCTCACCTGCCTCAACAACACCTGCCAGTGAGGGCTCGCCTGCGCCGTGCTTCCTGCCGCGTCAAGTCTCACCAGATGCTGATCCCTGACAACGGCGGCCACCCCACAGCCTTCTCCGTGCCCTCCACCTCCGACGCCCCCAGCAGGCCGCCTGCCTTCATGACAGCCCTGCCCCCTGCCCTCCCCTACTACGCCCCAGGTGAGTCAGGCGCCCCCTAGGTGAACACCAGCCTGGCGCCCTCTTGCACAGGGTAAACAGCAGCTAGTGCTGGTTTAGGTTCATAGCAGGTGGCTCTAGTGTCCGTCTGGCACTCCGTAGGTGGTACTGGCACCGTCTGGGACCCCACAGGTGGTACTGGCACCGTCTGGGACCCCACAGGTGGTACCGACACCGTCTGGGACCCCACAGGTGGTACTGGCACCGTCTGGGACCCCACAGGTGGTACTGGCACTGTCTGGGACCCCACAGGAGGTATTGGCACCGTCTGGGACCCTACAGGTGGTCCTGGCACCGTCTAGTACACGGTACAAAGGACTAGCCCCCTCGTCTGGTACAACTGGGTTACTCATTCAACAGGTAGCTGAGTTCGGTATGTGGAACACTGTTGTTCAGAGAAACAACAGGTGACACTGCCCTCCGCCAGGAACACAATAGGTGACACTGCCCTCCGCCAGGAACACAACAGGTGACACTGCCCTCCGCCAGGAACACAACAGGTGACACTGCCCTCCGCCAGGAACACAACAGGTGACACTGCCCTCCGCCAGGAACACAACAGGTGACACTGCCCTCCGCCAGGAACACAACAGGTGACACTGCCCTCCGCCAGGAACAAAGCAGATAGTACTGTCACTGCTGGTGAAGTTCCTTGTCTCACCTCAGTATGGGAACTCAAACACATATTCATAAATACTTTATACGTCACAATTCTGATGTCAGTTGAAGGTGTTGACCCAAGCGTGTGCCTGAAGAGGTTCACGAGGCTTCTGCTCCTGATTGGAGGCGGATCCTGTCTTCAGCTGGGGGAGCCTCCAGCTGAAGACAGGATCCAGGAGGAGGAGGAGGCTCTACAGGAGCCTTTGAAGGAGTCTCTGGAGGCGGAATTTCAAAAGGAGTTTCTGGAGGTTGAGCCTTTGAGGTAGGAACCTCTGGAGGAAGAGCCTTTGAGGTAGGAGCCTCTGGAGGAAGAGCCTTTGAGGTAGGAGCCTCTGGAGGAAGAGCCTTTGAGGTAGGAGCCTCTGGAGGAAGAGCCTTTGAGGTAGGAGCCTCTGGAGGAAGAGGCTTTGAGGTAGGAGCCTCTGGAGGAATTGCCTTTGAGGTAGGAGCCTCTGGAGGAAGAGCCTTTGAGGTAGGAGCCTCTGGAGGAAGAGCCTTTGAGGTAGGAGCCTCTGGATGAAGAGCCTTTGAGGTAGGAGCCTCTGGAGGAAGAGCTTCTTGGGATGCCTCTGAAGGAGCAGAGGTTAATGATGAAGCCTCTGGAGGAGGTGTAAGCTTTTGCCTCATTCACCTTAACGGAGAGTTAAGCAAACATTCGGCGTCCACGAGAGTGGCTTTCTGGAATCTACGTTGTTTCAAGGTTTCAGATGATCCTCTTGAGTCATGATCCTCTAATGGCTTCTCCCACTGATGGTTTCTCCCAGTGTGGTTGGCGTGTTATCCTCGTTAACGACGGGAGATTCTGGAGTCATTATTACAGCACAGGTGTTACAATACAGATGCTGCTAATTATTATCAATAATAATGATTTGATGTTTAAATTATTAAAATTATTATTTTGAGCTCGCCATCAATAACTACAGCGTCTGCCCGGTGCGAAAATAGTTATATGTTTTCCTATTATTATTAATATTATCATTATTAATATTATTATTATTAGTAGTAGTAGTATTATTATTAATATTATTATTATTATTTGTATTATTAATATTATAATTAATATGTTTATTATTACTATTATTATTAATAATAATATTAATAATAACAATAATATTTTTATTATTAATATTATTTTTATTATTAATATTAATATTATTATTATGGCAGAGGAATAGCCGTTCTCTTCAAATCGATTTCTTGAGCTGAATTTACAATATGACAAACCAAATAAATAATTACGCAATTAGTTCAAGCGTTGTTTTCGGACCGTCGAGTATATGGGTGAGCAATGTTCCTCATGTCTCACACGATGAGTAAGTTATTCCCGAGAACCTATTACCTATTGTTTACCTGTGAGGGGGGCGTTTTTCGAGTGTCTTGTGAGATGCTTGAGTAAGGGGCGTTGCTCTGACTCAAGTCCTTCACTCGGTGGAGGAGACTGCGTTCTCCAAACCAATATGTTGAGAGACGCTGGCGAAGATCATTTTCTTTCCAGGAGATGAGAAACAAACTAAAAATTGTTCATAATTTGGAAATGCCCCCCATGTGATTCTCTTAGGCCACAGACCATTTTCCCCTTGGATTTGACTTTCGCAGAATGTGGAGAGGCGTCGAGTCGGGAGACCTTGGCCCCCGGGGTTAGGAGTCAACCGTTATTTTCACCGCATCAGTAACTTTAGTTGCTACACCAGTTCAACAACTAAATGCTTGGCTTTGGACCTAAATTCTCACCAATTAAGCAGGCGATGAGTCACAATAACGTGGCTGAAGTATGTTGACCAGACCACACACTTGAAGGTGAAGGGACGACAACGTTTCGGTCCGTCCTGGACCATTTTCAAATCGATTGTGAGAATGGTCCAGGACGGACCGAAACGTCGTCGTCCCTTCACCTTCTAGTGTTTGGTCTGGCCAACATCTCACCAATTAACTTATTAACCATCGAAATTTGTTCTTCCCGGCCTGGTCTTGAAGATCAAATTTCTGATTCATCTCAAATGGAGCCCCACATCGGTGTTCTACATACCATCTGGTTATCTTGAGATGATTTCGGGGCCTTTTTTTAGTGTCCCCGCGGCTCGGTCCCTGACCAGGCCTCCACCCCCCAGGAAGCAGCCCGTGACAGCTGACTAACACCCAGGTACCTATTTTTACTGCTAAGTAACAGGGGCATAGGGTGAAAGAAACTCTGCCCATTGTTTCTCGCCGGCGCCTGGGATCGAACCCAGGACCACAGGATCACAAGTCCAGCGTGCTGCCCGCTCGGCCGACCGGCTCCCCGGTCTGGCCCAGAACAGCATTCACCGTTTTATTTATTTTTGATTATTAACAGCAGCTTAATGCTTTACGAAACATAAAATTGTGAATTCTCAAGGCTTTGTTTGACCAGAGTGCAGACTACTAGCAGCTACAGAGGACCCACTAGAAAAGTATGTTTCATTACACTTAATGGTTTTCTAACTCGTTTAGAAAAATTACACGAATATCTCGTGTAATTCTGCTAGAATATCAGGCACATCACCTCCCTGCAGCGTAGCCTTGACCAGGTCCACTACGATGTCACCAGGTGTTAGGAAGAGCTCAACACCTGTACACCGCAGCAGGGTTCAAGTTCAAGTACGTTTATTGAGATGAATAAAAGACATCTCAAAGGGAGAGAGTAATTTAGGCTATTTATACACTCCCCTCTCCCACTACCAGGTTACCAGGGATACATTACCTTACTGACTGACCAGAAAGTATACTTTACTTCAGCACACTGTATAAGACTTAAGTACACTCCGTGTATGTATTCAGAGAAGCGGGATAGACGTCATATATGGACGTCACACTAATCTCGACGGTGTATATTGATCGCGTACAGTATGTGATGTATTTCTTCAGGTACTTATCTGAGCATGTTTGGTGAATATGTGGTCGATATACCTCATGTTTGGTGAAGATGTGGTCGATATACCTCATGTTTAGTGAATATGTGGTCGATATTGGCCACGCTTGTATGGTCAATATTGATATGGGGGGGGGGGTTACTTCTGGGGGTGTCGATGATGTTATTTGACGAGTTGTGTTAATGACTGTTGATGATGTTAGGTGATGATCACCAGTAGTGTTGATGTTATGAACAGCAATGTGGTCATTCTTAGGTGATGAGTCATATTAGCGATGTTGGGGTCATTAGAGTGATGGGTCATTATTGGTGATGTTGGGGGGGTCATTATTGATGTTGGGGTTCATTATTAGTTACGGAGGTTAGCACAGTATTGATGATTCTGGGAACAGCATTGATGTTGGGGATAGAACTGATTTGGCTGGGAACAGTATTGATGATGCTGGGGTTAGTATTGCAGATTTGGAATAGTATTGATGTTGGGGATATTATTGATGTTGGGGATATTATTGATGTTGGGGATAGTATTGATGCTGGAAAAAGTGTTATAATGCTGTGGATAGCTTTGATGATGCAGGGTATAGCATTGATGATGTTGTGTATAACATTAATGATGGTGGCGATACTACTGATACTGGAAATAGTATTGATGATGCTGGGGTATAGTATTGATGCTGGGAATACTATTGATGCTATGACGCTATGGTAATAATATTGATGAGTTGATGACGCCGAGGACATTGTTAATAATGCTGGGTACTGAATTGATGATAATGCTGGGATGGTATTGATGTTGGGAATAGTATTGATTCTGGTGATATTACTGATAATACTGAGGACGGCATTGATGATGCTGTATATAGTATTTATGATGCTTTGAAAAGTATTGCTGCTAGGGATATTTATACTGAGGATAGTATTGATCTTTGGGATAGTGTTGATGCTGAGAATAGTCTTGATGATGCTGTGGATATTGTTGATGATTCTTGCGATAGCATTGATGACGCTGAGAGTAGCATTGCTTCTGGTGATAGTATTAATGATACTGGGAATGGTATTAATGATCCTGGATATAATATTTATGATGCTTGAAATAGTATTACTGCTTGGGATAGTATTGATGCTATGGATAGTATTGATGCTAGAAATAGTATTGATGCTAGAAATAGTATTGATGCTATGGATAGTATTGATGCTAGAAATAGTATTGATGCTATGGATAATATTGATGCTAAGGGAGAGTATTGATGCTAGAGATAGTATTGGTGCTAAGGATAGTATTGATGCTATGGATAGTATTGATGCTATGGATAGTATTGATGCTATGGATAGTATTGATGCTAGAGATAGTATTGATGCTAAGGGAGAGTATTGATGCTAGAGATAGTATTGATGCTAGAGATAGTATTGATGCTATGGATAGTATTGATGCTATGGATAGTATTGATGCTATGGATAGTATTGATGCTAGGGGACAGTATTAATGCTAGAGATAGTATTGATGCTGGAGATAATATTATTGATGCAAGCGGTCAGCTGTAGTCACCTGCGGTCAGCTGCGGTCAGAGTGAAGCGGGCAGCTGCGGTCGGGGTGTAGCGTATATGGCGACCATTAAGAGTAGAAATAAGCGCGGTTAGCGGTTATCTGACGTCATTAGTGGTTTACAGGGGTTAAAGGTACTTGATATCATGACGTCTCTGTGACTACTGACTTATTGTCTCACTACATTACCTGTCTGTGGAGTGTTTCCTTAGGGATACCGAGGTCAATAGTCAATATTACTGAGGGCGTCGTGGTCAATGGTCAATATTACTGATGGCGTCGTGGTTAATGGTCAATATTACTGAGGGCGTCGTGGTCAATGGTCAATATTACTGATGGCGTCGTGGTTAATGGTCAATATTACTGATGGCGTCGTGGTCAATGGTCAATATTACTGTGGGCGTCTTGGTCAATGGTCAATATTACTGATGGCGTCGTGGTCAATGATCAATATTACTGTGGGCGTCGTGGTCAATGGTCAATATTACTGATGGCGTCGTGGTCAATGGTCAATATTACTGAGGGCGTCGTGGTCAATGGTCAATATTACTGATGGCGTCGTGGTCAATGGTCAATATTACTGTAGGCGTCTTGGTCAATGGTCAATATTACTGATGGCGTCGTGGTCAATGATCAATATTACTGATGGCGTCGTGGTCAATGGTCAATATTACTGATGGCGTCGTGGTTAATGGTCAATATTACTGAGGGCGTCTTGGTCAATGGTCAATATTACTGATGGCGTCGTGGTCAATGGTCAATATTACTGATGGCGTCTTGGTCAATGGTCAATATTACTGATGGCGTCGTGGTCAATGGTCAATATTACTGAGGGCGTCGTGGTCAGTGGTCAATATTACTGCTGGCGTCTTGGTCAATGGTCAACATTACTGATGGCGTCGTGGTCAATGGTCAATATTACTGATGGCGTCGTGGTCAGTGGTCAATATTACTGATGGCGTCGTGGTCAATGGTCAATATTACTGAGGGCGTCGTGGACAACAAAGTAACTATAGAGGCGTCGTGGACAACAAAGTAACTAGAGGCGTCGTAGTCAACAAAGTAACTATAGAGGCGTCGTGCTCAACAAAGTAACTATAGAGGCGTCGTGGTCAACAAAGTAACTATAGAGGCGTCGTGGACAACAAAGTAACTAGAGGCGTCGTAGTCAACAAAGTAACTATAGAGGCGTCGTGCTCAACAAAGTAACTATAGAGGCGTCGTGGTCAACAAAGTAACTATAGAGGCGTCGTGGTCAACAAAGTAACTATAGAGGCGTCGTGGTCAACAAAGTAACTATAGAGGCGTCGTGGTCAACAAAGTAACTATAGAGGCGTCGTGGTCAACAAAGTAACTATAGAGGCGTCGTGCTCAACAAAGTAACTATAGAGGCGTCGTGGACAACAAGGTAACTATAGAGGCGTCGTGGTCAACAAAGTAACTATAGAGGCGTCGTGGTCAACAAAGTAACTATAGAGGCGTCGTGGTCAACAAAGTAACTATAGAGGCGTCGTGGTCAACAAAGTAACTATAGAGGCGTCGTGGTCAACAAAGTAACTATAGAGGCGTCGTGCTCAACAAAGTAACTAGAGGCGTCGTGGTCAACAAAGTAACTATAGAGGCGTCGTGGTCAACAAAGTAACAATAGAGGCGTCGTGGTCAACAAAGTAACTATAGAGGCGTCGTGGTCATCAAAGTAACTATAGAGGCGTCGTAGTCAACAAAGTAACTATAGAGGCGTCGTGCTCAACAAAGTAACTAGAGGCGTCGTGGTCAACATAGTAACTATAGAGGCGTCGTGGTCAACAAAGTAACTAGAGGCGTCGTGGTCAACAAAGTAACTATAGAGGCGTCGTGGACAACAAAGTAACTAGAGGCGTCGTGGTCAACAAAGTAACTATAGAGGCGTCGTAGTCAACAAAGTAACTATAGAGGCGTCGTAGTCAACAAAGTAACTATAGAGGCGTCGTGGTCAACAAAGTAACTATAGAGGCGTCGTGGTCAACAAAGTAACTATAGAGGCGTCGTGCTCAACAAAGTAACTAAAGAGGCGTCGTGGTCAACAAAGTAACTATAGAGGCGTCGTGGTCAACAAAGTAACTATAGAGGCGTCGTAGTCAACAAAGTAACTATAGAGGCGTCGTAGTCAACAAAGTAACTATAGAGGCGTCGTGGTCAACAAAGTAACTATAGAGGCGTCGTAGTCAACAAAGTAACTATAGAGGCGTCGTGGTCAACAAAGTAACTATAGAGGCGTCGTGGTCAACAAAGTAACTATAGAGGCGCCGTGGTCAACAAAGTAACTATAGAGGCGTCGTGGTCAACAAAGTAACTATAGAGGCGTCGTGGTCAACAAAGTAACTATAGAGGCGGGTTCCACCCAACACAAGATCCTCAGCACTGAGAATAAAAATTCCCATCTTAATCAAGGCGTCAAGTGCCTCACAGCGACCAAATATAAGTCAATACTGTATCACAAAATATTCCGACTCTTCTATGTTAACTGTTCGAAGTCGAAGGAAACAAAGAAAAGAGGTTCTGTGCATTTATCTTTTTTTACGCCTAGAGTTAAATAGAAGTTGTAAAGCTTTTAAAGATGGCAAAAGATGTAAAGCTTGCTGGGTACAGCGGCCAAGCTCGTCACAATTGTCTCGGAAATACAGGAACGACGTCCAGGCTGTTATTGTTCCGAAGATGAACTGTAATTACAGGGAGAACACTACGTCGTTCTTCTTGTGGATGGGGTGGAGACATCTCCCTTCATGTGGGGAGGTGGAGACATCTCTCTCTCCATGTGGGGGTGGAGACATCTCCCTTCATGTGGGGGTGGAGACATCTCCCTTCATGTGGGGAGGTGGAGACATCTCCCTTCATGTGGGGAGGTGGAGACATCTCTCTCTCCATGTGGGGGTGGAGACATCTCCCTCCATGTGGGTAGGTGGAGACATCTCCCTTCATGTGGGGAGGTGGAGACATCTCTCTCTCCATGTGGGGGTGGAGACGTCTCCCTTCATGTGGGGGTGGAGAAATCTCCCTTCATGTGGGGAGGTGGAGACATCTCCCTTCATGTGGGGAGGTGGAGACATCTCTCTCTCCATGTGGGGGTGGAGACGTCTCCCTTCATGTGGGGGTGGAGAAATCTCCCTTCATGTGGGGAGGTGGAGACATCTCCCATCATGTGGGAGGATGGAGAAATCTCCCTTCATGTGGGGAGGTGGAGACATCTCCCTTCATGTGGGGAGGTGGAGACATCTCCCTTCATGTGGGGAGGTGGAGACATCTCCCTTCATGTGGGGAGGTGGAGACATCTCCCTTCATGTGGGGAGGTGGAGACATCTCCCTTCATGTGGGGTGTGGAGACATCTCCCTTCATGTGGGGGTGGAGACATCTCCCTTCATGTGGGGGTGGAGACATCTCCCTCCATGTGGGGGGTGGAAACATCTCCCTTCATGTGGGGGGTGCAAACATCACCCCTCCATCGGGGGGGGGGGGGCGGGTAGCAAACATCACCCCTCAATGTGAGGGGTAGCAAACATCACCCCTCCATGTGGGGGGGTAGCAAACATCACCCCTCCATGTGAGGGGGGTGCAAACATCACCTCTCCATGTGAGGGGGTAGCAAACATCACCCCTCCATGTGAGGGGTAACAAACATCACCCCTCCATGTGGGGGGTAGCAAACATCACCCCTCCATGTGAGGGGGAGGGGTGCAAACCTCACCCCTCCATGTGGGGGGTAGCAAACATCACACCTCCATGTGTGGGGGTAGCAAACATCACCTCTCCATGTGAGGGGGGGGGGGTGCAAACATCACCCCTCCATGTAGGGGGTAGCAAACATCACCCCTCCATATGGGGGGTAGCAAACATCACCCCTCCATGTGGGGGGTAGCAAACATCACCCCTCCATGTGGGGGGTAGCAAACATCACCCCTCTATGTGGGGGTAGCAAACATCACCCCTCCATGTGGGGGTAGCAAACATCACCCCTCCATATGTGGGGATAGCAAACATCACCCCTCCATATAGGGGGTAGCAAACATCACCCCTCCATATGGGGGGTAGCAAACATCACCCCTCCATGTGGGGGGTAGCAAACATCACCCCTCCATGTGGGGGGTAGCAAACATCACCCCTCCATGTGGGGGGTAGCAAACATCACCCCTCCATGTGGGGGGTAGCAAACATCACCCCTCCATGTGGGGGGTAGCAAACATCACCCCTCCATGTGGGGGGTAGCAAACATCACCCCTCCATATGTGGGGGGTAGCAAACATCACCCCTCCATGTGGGGGGTAGCAAACATCACCCCTCCATATGTGGGGGGTAGCAAACATCACCCCTCCATGTGGGGGGTAGCAAACATCACCCCTCCATATGTGGGGGGTAGCAAACATCACCCCTCCATGTGGGGGGTAGCAAACATCACCCCTCCATGTAGGGGGTAGCAAACATCACCCCTCCATGTGGGGGGTAGCAAACATCACCCCTCCATGTCGGGGGTAGCAAACATCACCCCTCCATGTCGGGGGTAGCAAACATCACCCCTCCATGTGGGGGGTAGCAAACATCACCCCTCCATGTGGGGGGTAGCAAACATCACCCCTCCATATGTGGGGGGTAGCAAACATCACCCCTCCATGTGGGGGGTAGCAAACATCACCCCTCCTTATGTGGGGGGTAGCAAACATCACCCCTCCATGTGGGGGGTAGCAAACATCACCCCTCCATATGTGGGGGGTAGCAAACATCACCCCTCCATGTGGGGGGTAGCAAACATCACCCCTCCATGTCGGGGGTAGCAAACATCACCCCTCCATGTCGGGGGTAGCAAACATCACCCCTCCATGTGGGGGGTAGCAAACATCACCCCTCCATGTCGGGGGTAGCAAACATCACCCCTCCATGTGGGGGGTAGCAAACATCACCCCTCCATGTCGGGGGTAGCAAACATCACCCCTCCATGTCGGGGGTAGCAAACATCACCCCTCCATGTGGGGGGTAGCAAACATCACCCCTCCATGTGGGGGGTAGCAAACATCACCCCTCCATGTGGGGGGTAGCAAACATCACCCATCTCATCATCTCGACAGAACTCTCCACATTTTCTAGTGCTTCCTATACATATTAACTCATTCATTGATCTATTCGTCTGGTAGATCTAACACTTAGATCGTGTAAGAAATATAGTGTTAGAGTCTAACTGTTTTAAAAATAATATATTGCGCTGCTTATAATATCCATCAATTAGAAGGATTTCTTACTGTACTTATGTTAATAAAATATGTGTCAGCTATCCCCTTGACTGTATATCTGCGTCTATATCACAGTCCAGATGATAAGTGTGAGCATCCAGCCTTGAGCGCCTCCCACGCCACTCCTCCCACGCCAGTAGGTGTCCAGTATAGGTGACTGCTTCGGGCACCAATCCACACCTCCCACGCTAAGTGGCCAGTAGTTGTCCAGACTTCTAACCCTGAGCACCTCTATAGCTCCCACGCTAAATATACAAATGATTGTCGAGGAATGCGCAAATGACAGCTAAACTACTCACACTACAACAACGATAACGATAACTGAAGGCTGTCATACACGTGTCATTGCTATCACTCAGTCATCCACATGTCAGAATATATAAAATATAGTGTATAGATATTCTCTAGGCGAGCAGAGATGTGGGGGGCATCGACAGCCACGTGTCTCTTGCTAGTGACGAGGTGGCTGAGAGGAAACGGTTGATTGGGTGAACTTTTTCCCCAAGGAAATAGAATTGAGAGTAGCTGATTGACCAGACCACACACTAGAAGGTGAATAGACGACGACGTTTCGGTCTGTCCTGGACCATTCTTAAGTCGATCTGTCCTGGACAGATCTGTCAGTCTGTCCTGGACCATTCTCATCGACTTGAGAATGGTCCAAGACGGAATGAAACATCGTCGTCCCTTCACCTTCTAATGTGTGGCCTGGTCAACATACTTCAGCCACGTTATTGTGACTCCTCGTCTGCTTGAGAGTAGCTGAACGAGAGGTGTGGGTGGGCTGGGATCCCGCCCTGGGTTGGGATCCCGCCCTGGGTTGGGATCCCGCCCTGGGTTGGGCTCCCGCCCTGGGCTGGGATCCCGCCCTGGGTTGGGATCCCACCCATCTCCCGCCTCGGGCCGACCACATGGGACGCCTCCTGCTACTGAAACTTGGAATTCTACAGGGGATTTTCTTTTCTTAACTAGAAGCATTTTGCACGAGAGTGAGTGAGAGTGAAAGAGAGGAGGGGAGAGTTGAATGAGAATTTTTTTTATTTTTGTTAACTCCACTATTAAGTTTACAGAGTGAAACTCGTCTAGCATGTTGCTGTGTCTATATGAATTTTATTTTATAATAACCTGGTTATCTTTCAAGCGGTTGTGAGTCTTTCCGACTTCCTGTTTTTAATTAATTTATTACGTCTTATTATATAATTTATTAATGCTCAAATAATGTTAGCGAATGATAAATTATTTTTCAATTGATTCCACTTACTTTCATGATGACTGGGTCTCCGCTTGTTCAGTTACTCTGTTTATCATTAATATAACAGTCCATCCTCGTGTTTAGGGAGTACTTGTAGTAACGATGAGCACCATAGTACATATATTGACGTAATGGACAATTAGATAGTAGAAATCGGTACTATTGAATTTGGACAAACCGGTCAAGGTTTTGTATTTTTTTTTTTGCTAAGAAAATATAAACTAATCTAACCTTCCTAGGCCTAATACACGCTATATGAGACCTAATATAGTACATATATTTGTTATTCAAGGCCTAGGACTATATGAGTTTGTTTTTTAGCTTGATGTTTTCCGAACTGAATAGTACTAAATTCTAGTATCTAATTGTATTTTACGTCAATATGTTAACATATGTACGAGGATGGGTTGCATATAATGATTAACGTTAGGCTTTTAATATTACCATTTTATTTAATAAATTAATGATGCTCGGGAATTATCTGCAGATTTAGTCAATTACAAATGCGCAACAGTTCTATCAATAATAACTTCTTGAATTTGAATATATATATATATATATATATATATATATATATATATATATATATATATATATATATATATATATATATATATATATATACTTATTGATTAGTGAATAAATTTTGTACAAATTTATTTCCATGTGAGTTACTATTACTACTCAACTACTTGTTCCTTCTGCATTGAACTTCAACTCTAGGAGGTGAAGAAGGTTTGTACAGCCGCCGGTGATCTCAACTCTAATACAATGACTCCCGTTGCACACTTAATCTATCGCATCTCCTTTAGAAATTATGAATGTAATAGACTTCTACAACCTGCTTTATGAATTCCTTCACTTCAAGCTAAACAAATACCTTCTTATAGATCTATGTATTACGAGTGTCTTAAGCTTCCACTCACGTCCTCACGAGTTACTGATATTCACTGTAAATAGTTTCTCCTGTTTTTTCCACCCTTTAGTATTTGTTATGCCCCTATCATGTCTCTTCTTTCTTTTAACGACAATAGGTTGAACTCCTCCAGCCTGCCTTAGCACCCCAGGTCACGTCAGCCCGTCATCAGACCAGGTCCATTACATCCAGCGGTCGACCCCACAGACGCATTCATACATTTTCACATGCTGTTCATTCAAAACAAAAATTTTCTCAAATATATATTAATATTATAATATATTAGCATATTGTGCATATATAGGCATAAGTTAGGTTAGGTGTTCAGGTTCTGTTGGCGATTATTTGTATTTGTAGTACGTGGGCGAAGCATTTACAGCGTTATGGTCAGCAAAGCACTTGTTCCGGAAGTGTTCGAACGTCATCAGTTGTGAGTCGTGTGTAACAGCCCGTCCTCCAAACAAAGATCCAAAAGTGATTCCATCCACCCGCCAAACCCCCTGTTTATGAATGAAAAGCGGTTTACACACGACTCACAACTGATTTCGTTCGAACACTTCCGCAACAAGTGCTTCACTGACGAGTTTTGTTCGAACCACAACGCTATAAATGCTTCACCCACGTACTACAAATGCAAATAATCGCCAACCGAACCTAAACACCTAACCTAACCTAACCTATGCCTATATATGCACAATATGCTAATATATTATAATATTAATTTATATTTGAGAAAATTCTTGTTTTGAATGAACAGCAAGTTAAAATTTATGAATGCGTCTGTGGGGGCGACCGCTGGATGTAATGGACTTGAGTCGAGGACGGGTTGTGTGTAAACCGTTTTTCATTCATAAACAGGGGGTTTGGCGGGTGGATGGAATGAACTTTGGGTCTTTGTTTAGAGGACGGGCTGGTCACGTAACTGACTGAGGTTCGAGCCTCAGTGGAAACACCTGAACTTTCTATAGTTTCATTGTGCGCTGTTTGACGTGGGTGCTCCAGAGTGGCGCTGGAGACAGTACGACTGATCTCACTTCTGCCGTTATCGTATGTGTATGTGCCTCTGTGGCAAGACCTAAGGCTGAAATAGTCTTAGGTCTACCTCGATCGTGCCTTGTGTGATGTCAAGGCGATGGTTCCCTGAACTACGTGTCGTTCTGATGCCTCCATCTTCTATTCCCATCTTCGTTACCATACGCTTGCTGGTATTGATATAAAAAAAACATTGTTTCATGTCAAATCTGGGTTATTTTACTTTCTTCATCTCTCCCGACTTTTCTCGTCAACAGTTCATCATCCGCAAGTATTGTCATGTCTGATTCTACGGTTGTTGTTAAGGTTGTTGACATAAATGGGGGGGGGGGGGAAGAGTATTGGTTCTAGTGGAGGACCTTGCGGGACCTTGCGGGACCCCACTTGTTGCCCTTAGCCAGTCCGTCTTCTCCCCGCCCCCCGCACCCTCACTCGGACTCTCCTGCCTGACAAACTTAATAAAAACACTAGTCCCGAATACACGTGCGCAGCAGACGGGAATTTATACAATCACACATACCGTATTATAGAGCGTAATTATTTGCGTAATTCTATTCGTCTGCATCCGGGTGTGTTCGTGAAAATGGGCGTGTTGGGGGCTGCCAGTCCGTTCACGCACGCTATAATTTCGTTCCATTATGCGGTGTATGTGTAATGTAGCCACAGTTTACGAGCCTTTTTATTGATAACTCTCTAAGTGAAATTTTCTGGGTAGTTAACTTTATTATACACATGACACGTGATTATATTAGTTTCCGTCTGACTCGTGTTTGTGGAGGTGAGAGCAGTAGCTTTTTTGTCATGTCTGTCTGTCTGTCTTTATTCACTTAGTTGTATTTATCTAGTTGTACTTGCGGGGGATGAGCTCTGCTCTTTTGGGCCCGCCTATCAACTGTCAATCAACTGTTACTAACTACTAATTTTTTCTGTCTATCTGTCTGTCTGTCTCTTTCTACCTGTCTCTTTCTCTCCTTGTCACTCTCGCTCTCTGTCTCTCTCTCACTCTCCAACTTAACTGTTTTGATATCGCCCTCTCCCACTCCTGTTGATGACCCCCTCTCTCACTCCTGTTGATGACCCCCTCTCTCACTCCTGTTGATGACCCCCCTCTCTCACTCCTGTTGATGACCCCCCTCTCTCACTCCTGTTGATGACCCACTCTCTCACTCCTGTTGATGACCCCCTCTCTCACTCCAGTTGATGACCCCCTCTCTCACTCCTGTTGATGAACCCCTCTCTCACTCCTGTTGATGACCCCCCCTCTCTCACTCCTGTTGATGACCCCCTCTCTCACTCCTGTTGATGACCCCCTCTCCCACTCCTGTTGATGACCCCCTCTCTCACTCCTGTTGATGACCCCCTCTCCCCCTCCTGTTGATGACCCCCTCTCTCACTCCTGTTGATGACCCCCCCCCTCTCTCACTCCTGTTGATGACCCCCTTCTCCCTCCCCCTGTTGATGACCCCCTTCTCCCCGGTTGTTGGTGCAAACGCCCCCTCCCCCTCCTCCCCTCCTACCCCCCTCCCCCACTTCCCCAGTTGACAGAAACATCCGAAAGAGCTTCATGAGCGCACCAGTCAACAGACAGCTCGAGGACACACTGGTGACAAAGGCCATATGAACAACCTCAAACGACTATGTGACGCCCAACAGGAGGACTGACAGGCATGGCATTAGCTCACAGCATGACGGCATGACGGGGCTTAATTGGCAGCTGTTACGCCAACCCGCGTACACAACTACGTGGCTCAGATCTTAGCTAAATACAATCACACACACACAGGGATGGGTGATATACCACACTCACACCAGGGGACGAAGACCACCAACACTCGTCACACATTAGGGGGAGAACTTGCGTATTATTCGTCACACTCACACAAGCGGAAAGGGAGAGAGTATAACGTTATCAGTTGTCCAGAGCGGAAAGGGAGAGAGTATAACGTTATCAGTTGTCCAGATAGTGTGTCTGCTGCGTTGCTCGACCATCCCTCACTCTCCCACACATCCTGGTGCAGGAACTGCCAGTTATGGCAGCTCGGAGGGGCTCTGGCTCTATAATTGCTCCCAGTCACAGCTGCAGCCTCGTTAAAGTGTGGGGATTGTTGCGCGTGGCGGCCTCTCTCTCTCCCTCAGTTCGTGGACGAGGAGTCGTAATAGTATTCCCCCCACTAACTCATCAACTCATCGGCTATGAGTCGGCTTGACGACTCGTCAAGGCTATGAGTCACGTCAAGGCTACTGTATGAACCACGAGCTAGACGAGGCTGTGTGGAGCTGCGTGCGACCTCCACAGGTGTTGAACAGGTGCGCCGCCCCCCCCCCGCCCCTCTGCTTGGCAGCATCCGCGATCATTTCATTCTACACACTTGACTACAAATTGGGCGCCGGTCCGTCCTCTCCCCCGCGACACAGGGAGAGGATGTGCTTCACAATAAAACAATTACAGGCAGCTATCCTGGTGACGTAATTACTAGATTGCATAACGACCACCAACAAGCGGATAATTAGTTATTATTAAGGGTGTATGCTAATACCTTGCTCTCTCTCTCTCTCTCCTCCCCCCTCTCCCACAACCTGTAACTTGTTAGGTGTTTCCTGACCCTCACTACTAACTACGGGCGTTGAGTGTGTGTGTGTGGGGGGGGGGGGGGGGCGGGGGGGGGGGGGTGTACAACCCGTCTCGACACGTACATTACTCCTGGTCGTGCCTCGTACCGTCCACGGCTCTGGTTAGTTCTCTTTCTGTCAGGAGTTGACCACTTGCTCAATTATCGGTATTATAAGGTAGTACATATATATATATATATATATATATATATATATATATATATATATATATATATATATATATATATATATACATATATATATATATATATATATATATATATATATATATATATATATATATATATATATATATATATGCGAACAAGCTTGAATGGTCCCCAAGCCGATATGCAACTGAAAACTCCACACCCCCGAAGGATTCGAGCCCAGACAGCCAGGAGCACTATGTACTATGGCGTACGTGGGGTTATCTTGAGGTTATCTTGAAATTATTTCGGGGCTTAGCCTCCCCGCGGCCCGGTCCTCGACCAGGCCTCCTTTTTGTTACACACCCATAGGAAGCAGCGCGTAGCAGCTGTCTAACTCCCAGGTACCGATTTATGCTAGGTGTGGGGAGTTTTCAGTTGCATATTGGCTTGGGGACCATTCAAGCTTGTTCGCATTTATGTTGCTCACGTGGCCCCCGACTTGATGAAATATCTATGCCCAAGCCTACCACCGAATGCTGTCGGGTCGTTGGGGATATAACCTCGGCTATCAATGACTTTTGTACAGTCACGGTGGTCGAGTGGTTAAAGTACCAGGTACGCCATGGTGCATAATGCTCCTGGTTGCCTGGGTTCGAATCCTTCTGGGGTTTTCAGTTATATATGACAGAGTTGAGCAGCTTTGTGTGTGTCTGTGGGCAACAATGAGAGCGGTAGCGAAGACTCGTGAGGACCAGAATGAGGAAGACTTCGACAAATTAGGAACAATAAACTACTTCAAGAATGCAGAGCTGATCTGTCTGTTAGGCTGGTGGAAGGAGACTTATTATGTGGCCGTAGGAATAAGTGCAGAAACCCCCGCTGATTAAGACGTCTGGGCAGTGACACGTCACACTGAACAAGGGTGTCGGTGGGCTTGTGCTTCACACTGCTCTAACCGTGTACTCACTGCTCTAACCGTGTACTCACTGCTCTAACCGTGTACTCACTGCTCTAACCGTGTACTCACTGCTCTAACCGTGTACTCATTGCTCTAACTGTGTACTCACTGCTCTAACCGTGTACTCACTGCTCTAACCGTGTACTCACTGCTCTAACCGTGTACTCACTGCTCTAACCGTGTACTCGCTGTTCTAACCGTGTACTCACTGCTCTAACCGTGTACTCACTGCTCTAACCGTGTACTCACTGCTCTAACCGTGTACTCACTGCTCTAACCGTGTACTCACTGCTCTAACCGTGTACTCACTGTTCTAACCGTGTACTCACTGCTCTAACCGCGTACTCACTGCTCTAACCGCGTACTCACTGCTCTAACCGCGTACTCACTGCTCTAACCGCG
This sequence comes from Procambarus clarkii, assembly GCF_040958095.1. Classification (NCBI taxonomy): domain Eukaryota; kingdom Metazoa; phylum Arthropoda; class Malacostraca; order Decapoda; family Cambaridae; genus Procambarus; species Procambarus clarkii. The sequence continues at coordinate 26,166,099 of NC_091154.1, read as the reverse complement.
TACTCACTGCTCTAACCGCGTACTCACTGCTCTAACCGCGTACTCACTGCTCTAACCGTGTACTCACTGCTCTAACCGTGTACTCACTGCTCTAACCGCGTACTCACTGCTCTAACCGTGTACTCACCTAGTTGGATTTTTCGGGACGCTGAGTTTCAGCTCTTTAAAAGAAAAAAAAAAAAAAATGTTTGGCGCCTGCATCTACCACTTCTCTTAGCATATTCCGATTGATCACAAGTCTGACACTTAAACAATGATTTACATTGCCTCTGTGATTGTTGTGAGTACCAAGTCACCACCTCGTTCACCTGTGTCACCCTGTTAGTGTACCAGCCGCGCCCTGAAGCCCTCTCGCTGACTGCTCTTTTACCACACCAAAGAGGAACTGTAGAGTCGGCGCATGATAAACGGTGAATGTTGCAGCAATAAGTATAGACACTTCGAGCATCGACACATTTAGGTATCGACACTAACACAGTGCGACAAAGCCATAAGACTCAATATCACCGTGGCTGCTGAAGCAAGCAACATAACTACTCTGTCATCTGGTAACCAAAATTATCAATAAAATACAAAAGATAAATTTTCCAGATGTACGGAAAAGGGAGGCGATGAGTCACAATAACGTGGCTGAAGTATGTTGACCAGACCACACACTAGACTTGAGAATGGTCCAGGACCATACACTAGACTTGAAAATGGTCCAGGACCACACACTAGACTTGTGAATGGTCCAGGACCACACACTAGACTTGAGAATGGTCCAGGACCACACACTAGACTTGAGAATGGTCCAGGACCATACACTAGACTTGAAAATGGTTCAGGACCACACACTAGACTTGAGAATGGTCCAGGACGGACCGAAACGTCGTCGTCTCTTCACCTTCTAGTGTGTGGTCTGGTCAACATACGGAAAAGGGAAAATATCGTCCCAATCTTAAACGAGGCACAAATTCGTCGACCGCTGTCACAGCCACGGATTCCGTGTCAAGTGCTTGATAAAGTAATCAGGTTGAGAATAATGGCGCACCTGGCAGCGATCACATTTGTAAAAGAAAGGTAATATTGATCTGAAGGGTAAAAATCATGCTTGACAAGCTTAATCGAGTTCTGTGAAAAGTTTTACCAAAATGCGACAATGAATCGAACGCTGGTTTTGCTATCTTCCGTCACTGCCAAAAATGTTTTGACGCTGCCGCTCATGAAAAGGTGGAGTAGAAGATGGAGAATCATGCTGGGATGACTTGGCAAACTCTGAACTGGTTAGGGAATACCTGAAGGACAGAAAACAAAGGGTCACATTTGGAGAAGAGATGTGGAGCTGGAGGGATGTGACAAGTGGGTTTCCCCAAAGGTTGGGTCCTCGCACCACTACTGTTCCTAATTTATTTATTTATTTATTTATTTATTTATTTATTTGTTTATATATATACAAGAAGGTACATTGGGTTTGTGAGAATACATTGGATAGTACAGTATTTACATTCTTGCAAAGCCACTAGTACGCGCAGCGTTTCGGGCAACCGGAATTTAATTTTAATTTACCGGAATGACCTGCCCGAGGGAGTGAGGCCATAAAAATAACTGCTGGCAGTTGGCACCGAAGTAAAATGGAATGTAAAAAAAGGGGGAGAACTGCTCAAAATTATAGGAAGACTTCGACGAACACCAGATTAGACAAATGGCTATTAGAGCTCTATCCCGACCAATGTAAGGTAATGAAGATGGGAAAGAGAGAGCGAAGATCAAGAGGTTTCTACACCACAAGGGAAAGACAACAACAGAAATCGCGAGAAGGAAATGTTTTGGGCGTTGTTTTAATGGGTCAGAGGCCCATATAAGTTAATGGGTCAGAGGCCCATATAAGTTAATGGGTCAGAGGCCCATATAAGTTAATGGGTCAGAGGCCCATATAAGTTAATGGGTCAGAGGCCCATATAAGTTAATGGGTCAGAGGCCCATATAAGTTAATGGGTCAGAGGCCCATATAAGTTAATGGGTCAGAGGCCCATATAAGTTAATGGGTCAGAGGCCCATATAAGTTAATGGGTCAGAGGCCCATATAAGTTAATGGGTCAGAGGCCCATATAAGTTAATGGGTCAGAGGCCCATATAAGTTAATGGGTCAGAGGCCCATATAAGTTAATGGGTCAGAGGCCCATATAAGTTAATGGGTCAGAGGCCCATATAAGTTAATGGGTCAGAGGCCCATATAAGTTAATGGGTCAGAGGCCCATATAAGTTCAAAATAACAACATATACATAATAAGTAGAATGTTATTTGAAAGCGTAAATAAAGACTAACAAAGCTTAAGACAGAAACAAGAGCACAAACTACACGTCCATAAAAGAACAAAGGTTTGAAATAAGATTAGTGGCAGAACTAAGAGGGCTGACCTGTGAAGAGGTTCAGGAACTTAATTTCAAACCCCCAGAAGAAAGAATCATCAAGTAACATGATCACTTCATACAAAATACTGAAACAATAGGCAAGATTGATAAGGACAGTCTCAAACGGGTAGAAAATAGAACTTAGAGAACATAGTTGGAAGCTGGAAACGCAAATGAGTGCCGAAAACGTAAGGAAATACTCGTACGCTATACGGAAGACTAACAAGGGAAATTCACTAAAATACGAAGTCGTGGAAGCCACCTCCATCCACAACTTTAAGGATGATGTTCATGGAGGTGACTTTTAGTTCATATTTAACAAAGAAATAAACCGTCAGGAAAGTTAAATTGTAACGCAACCAGTTGAACAAAACTCTCATACGGGTCAGAGAAAGTTCAAGGTTACAAATTCAAATAAGTTAATTGAAGTGCTTAAATACACACAAAGGGATGAGGTAGCTCACCCTATTCTTACCCCGTTCAGTACAACGTGTTCATATATATATATATATATATATATATATATATATATATATATATATATATATATATATATATATATATATATATATATATATATATATATATATATATATATATATATATATGTCGTACCTAGTAGCCAGAACGCACTTCTCAGCCTACTATGCAAGGCCCAATTTGCCTAATAAGCCAAGTTTTCATGAAGTAATGTCTTTTCGATTACCTAACCTACCTAACCTAACCTAACCTAACGTTTTCGGCTACCTAACCTAACCTAACCTATAAAGATAGGTTAGGTTAGGTTAGGTAGGGTTGGTTAGGTTCGGTCATATATCTACGTTAATTTTAACTCCAAAAAAATAAAATTGACCTCATACATAATGAAATTGGTAGCTTTATCATTTCATAAGAAAAAAATTAGAGAAAATATATTAATTCAGGAAAACTTGGCTTATTATGCAAATAAGGCCTTGCATAGTAGGCTGAGAAGTGCGTTCTGGCTACTAGGTACTATATATATATATATATATATATATATATATATATATATATATATATATATATATATATATATATATATATATATATATATATATATATATATGCGGAATATCCACAGATAAAAGGAAAAGGAAGATGAACGTTTCGCCTTTGTCAACACAGGTGTTGACAAAGGCCCAGATCGGCCGAAACGTTTATCTTTCATTTTCATTTCTCTGTGGATTTTCATTTTCCGCATACAAATGATCAGTGTTTCGCGATCGTCAATTGCATATATATATATATATATATATATATATATATATATATATATATGTATATATATATATATATATATATATATACATATATATATATGTATATATATATATATATATATATATATATATATATATATATATATATATATATATATATATATATATATCTTCCCCTCGCCCCCAGGCAGCACACACACACAGGAGTAACTCACGGCTACGCAAAGTTAAATCAATATTTATGTATTCCCTGAAACCGTCATAAGGACGGTGGAACCCGGCGCTCGAGCGTCCCATCTGCTGCGTTTTATCCGGTCTTATTTTAACCGGAATATGCATGTTATGTAATGTTTGCATTGTTACCTTGTTAAATTCCCATAATCGTTTCCGGTATTATGACCAAAATCCAGCAGCACATGTTTGCGGTACATGGTGAGAGAATATTGTCATGGGAATGTTGGGAGGTCGAGCTGCAGGCTCCGAGCACAAGGTTCTCGATTGATTTGTGTGGTTCATTCCTATGCTCGATTAGTGTACATTGTAACGCCGTATGACTCGCTGTTTGGAGTCGTTCTCTTCTACCTCGCTCTCATGTACACGCCGCTTCTCTTTTACATCTCTCTCTCCCCTGGTGAACAGCGCTTCTCCTCTACCATGACACTGAAGATATTCTTACTAATCTCTGCCTCCTTTTTGGTGTATACTTTTGTCTCCTTTTGTTCACACACCACCGCTCCCCCCCTCCCTTCGTCTCTCTCTCTCTCTCTCTCTCTCTCTCTCTCTCTCTCTCTCTCTCTCTCTCTCTCTCTCTCTCTCTCTCTCTCTCTCTCTCTCTCTCTCATGACTGGCTTTCCCTGCGTTGGTTCCCAGGACCAGTGTCCCGGCGGTGCTCGGGTCTCTGACAAGACCTTCTCCCACTGTGGGTCGTACAGCACGATGACTCAACCCCCCAACCTCTACAGTCATCCTTACTACTTAGTTCCACTTGCTTATACTGCCCTCACACTGACTGAAAGACTTCCTGCATGTCACTGTGGCTCGTCTGTCTGTCTAGAAACACAGGTAGATGTCCTCTCGTCACGCTTCTTATAAACCTCAACGTGATGTCTCTTTTTCTGTTGATTCCAGAGCGTATTTTACACGTTGGGATCATATCCCAAACTAATACTTTTTCCTTCAGGTATCGTTACATTCGGCGTCCTCAATGATGGGGCGCAGTCTTGTAACATTAGACTGTATATAATGTTCTATAAGCAGTCTCGTTTACGTCCCTGAAGGCTGTCATGATGGGATTCAAGTGACGGGATGCATGATGGGATTCATATGGGATCAGACTACTCAAAAACACCCGTGGTAGCGTTCTTAAGGACATACAAGACTCATAAAACACCAGATTAGAGAAAAACACCTGTGGCGGCGTGCCCATGCAGCCACACACCACACACCTGAGCGGGAACTACACCCGCCACCAACCCTCTCTGCTCCCTCTCCGAGATCTATAATAATAATAATAATATGCTCAGAAATATATGACATTATAACGTGACCCGGAAGCGCCCTAACGCGCCTTCCGTCGCCTTATATCAGGGTTCCGCCGCTTGCTCATGCGGGCAGTGTTGAGGGCTTAGCACACCTGTGCCTTCACGAGCGGGGGATGATCCGCGCCTCAAATGAACGCGATCATCTGTTTTATATGAGATTATTTCACATTTCATTATTATTTATCTCGTTGATAATGAAAATACCACGACGTGTAGTGTCTATTTATTTGTTTAATGCATGTGGTGGTTAGTTAAGGACCTCGAGTCTGATTATGGGGGATAAGCTTACTTAATTTAATGCTCGTAAACTTTGAGTGTGAGCCGTGTTTACCACTGGTTGCTGAAGCACTGTGGAGTATGAGGGTAAACTTGTTTTTTGTTGTTTTAAGATTCACCTACTGGGAACAAAAGGTTCCAAGTAGCACGGGGTATGGTGAGCCCGTAGTGGACTTACCTGGCACAGGAGCGGGGCAAGTAGCACGGGCTATGGTGAGCCCGTAGTGGACTTACCTGGCACAGGAGCGGGGCAAGTAGCACGGGCTATGGTGAGCCCGTAGTGGACTTACCTGGCACAGGAGCGGGGCAAGTAGCACGGGCTATGGTGAGCCCGTAGTGGACTTACCTGGCACAGGAGCGGGGCAAGTAGCACGGGGTATGGTGAGCCCGTAGTGGACTTACCTGGCACAGGAGCGGGGCAAGTAGCACGGGGTATGGTGAGCCCGTAGTGGACTTACCTGGCACAGGAGCGGGGCAAGTAGCACGGGGTATGGTGAGCCCGTAGTGGACTTACCTGGCACAGGAGCGGGGCAATGGTGAGCCCGTAGTGGACTTACCTGGCACAGGAGCGGGGCTGTAACTGTGTGTGTCGAGGGTAAACAGGCAGAGGCTTGCTTATATAGCTCACTTGACTGTGTCTACTGGTTAAGTCTCGGCTCCTTGTCGCACCTTCGAATAAATTTGACACCTGCTCTGAGCTTCACGGCACGGTGAACGACTCCCTCACTGACAGTGTACGGCTCTCCCACGGTAGCATGTGACACTCTCACTGTAGCGTAGCACTCACTCACTCTAGCACAGGAATCACTGTAGCACACGAATCTCGCTCACTGTAGCATAGGACTCGACTCAATCGTTGCAACTTTTTCAATTTTTGGGTTTATGAAAATTATTAGGTACTGTCCTTCATTCTGTTTCCTGACACAGTCTATAAACTTTATGACAGTCTATAACCATTATGACACAGTCTATAACCATTATGACACAGTCTATAGCCTTTATGACACAGTCTATAACCTTTATGATAGTCTTTAACCTTTATGACACAGTCTATAACCTTTATGACAGTCTATAACCTTTATGACACAGTCTATAACCTTTATGACACAGTCTATAACCATTATGACACAGTCTATAACCTTTATGACACAGTCTATAACCTTTATGACACAGTCTATAACCATTATGACACAGTCTATAACCATTATGACACAGTCTATAGCCTTTATGACACAGTCTATAACCTTTATGATAGTCTTTAACCTTTATGACACAGTCTATAACCTTTATGACAGTCTATAACCTTTATGACACAGTCTATAACCTTTATGACACAGTCTATAACCATTATGACACAGTCTATAACCTTTATGACAGTCTATAACCTTTATGACACAGTCTATAACCTTTATGACACAGTCTATAACCTTTATGACACAGTCTATAATCTTTATGACACAGTCTATAACCATTATGACACAGTCTATAACCATTATGTTACAGTCTATTACCTTTATGACAGAGTCTATAACCATTATGACACAGTCTATAACCTTTATGAGACAGTCTATAACCTTTATGACACTGTCTGTAACATTTATGACACAGTCTATAATCATTATGAGACAGTCTATAACCTTTATGACACAGTCTATATCCTTTATGACAGTCTATAACATTTATGACACAGTCTATATCCTTTATGACAGTCTATAACATTTATGACACAGTCTATAATCATTATGACACAGTCTATAACCATTATGACACAATCTATAACCTTTATGACCCAGTCTATAGCCATTATGACACAGTCTATAACCATTATGACACAGTCTATAAAATTTTTGACACAGTCTATAATCATTATGACACTGTCTATAATCATTATGACACAGTCTATGACCTTTATGACACAGTCTATAACCATTATGACTGTCTATAACCATTATGACACAGTCTATAACCTTTATGACACAGCCTATAACCTCTATGACACAGTCTGTAACCTTTATGACACAGTCTATAATCATTATGACACAGTCTATAATCATTATGAGACTGTCTATAACCATTATGACACAGTCTATAACCTTTATGACACAGTCTATAACCTTATATATTACTTATATATTATTAAAGAGCTACGCCTCATTTGCAAAGATAATTTTGTAGTTGCAAATTTTTTTTGGTAAATCTTTCAATCAATTAAAGGCAATATTTAGGACTAGTTGTGATCCTGGAGAGGTGTTGCACTAGTGGGTGCTCAGTCAGGGTCATTATCCGCGGCAGTACTGACCCCAGCTGTTGTAGAGGCAGTAGTATAAGTAGCTTTTGTGGCAGGAGTAAGGCAGGAAGTGGGTGTGGAAGTCGCAGTCATGTGATATAAGATAATATTAATAAAAAAACACGTATTGATCAGGATTTTTTTTGGTGTTCCGCAGGCAGCCGCGACATGTACAGCCCGGCGCGGCCGCTGGTGCTCCAGCCACAGTCCGCCGTCGTCTCGGCCGCAAGCGGAGGCGCGACGCCCATGGAAGGTATACGGTACCCGCCCCCGACCGCAGCCGCAGCCGCCGCCGCCGCCCGCCACTACGACCTGGCCCAACACGTCCTCTCCCAACACACAGCGGCCATGGCCAAGCTCCTAGGTAAGTCAGCCGTCCGCCACCTCACCCACAACATTACGCGGTCGCTCGGTATAAGAATTTTGTTTCCAAACGAAATCCGAAATCCATTTACAAACGAAATTTCGTGATGGAAGTTGAGCATCCGTCGTCTTGGTTGTGATGGGTTCACTTCCCTCGCTGGTCTCAAGCTCTTAATGCTTGCTACTTTTTATAGTTCCCAAAACTTTATCAAATTTCTGTTTAAATAATAAGCAATAGTGTGTTGTATATATGGTTTATCAATATTGTCCAATACCAGACCTTAGCAAAATAAAAAAAAATGAATTAATATTAGGAATTATTAAACTATATTTTTAGTATACTGATTTTTGGTTCTACTCAGTATCTAAATAATTAAATTAATTTTGCCCATTCAATAAACACTTTAAATATAACACCTAGTTATGTACACACACAGATCTATACGTGTTACGGTCACGTCTTCAGTCTAGTGTAGAGGTTTCGCAAAACAATTTTTTTTTCATATATACAGTAAAATAATTTATTGAGTTCCTCTTCTCGGTGTATACACACGTTAAGAGTTTACTTTAGTCCTGGACTAAAGTTTAATTGTCTGTTGGTCAGTAAACAACTCTGGTGACCTTGTTGACCTTGGTGAGCCTCCTGAGGATTGGTTGGTCAGGCTCATCCTGAAGTCCAACATAGGATCATGAAATGATGATTCCATGTTGGGTTTGAGGCCCAACATGAAATCATTTTTTGTTGTCTGTTGCAGGAACAATTCGGCCTCCTGGCATGATCGGGGGCTCGAAGCCGAAGGTGGCGACGCCGCAGGTGGTGAACAAGATCGAGCAGTACAAGAGGGAGAACCCCACCATCTTCGCCTGGGAGATCAGGGAGAAGCTCATCTCCGAGAGCGTCTGTACCAACTCCACCGCCCCCTCCGTGTCCTCCATCAACAGGATCCTCAGGTGCGTGGCCTCCCTCCTCCGTGTCCTCCCTCTTTCTTGGCTTCACTCATACATGTCCTCCCTCCCTCCCTCCCTCCCTCTTCGTTCTCCCCCACGTCCTTCCTCCACTATTGCATCACTTATCCCTATCCCTCTTTCACCGTGCCCATCCTTCTCAATATCCTACCTCCGTGGCTTTCCTTAGGGCCTTTCATCCTCCGTCGCATCCCTTCTCCGTGACCTCCATCCTCTATGGCTTGCCTTAGTGTCTTCACCTCCGCACCCTCCCTTGTCCGTGTCCTTCATCCTGTGAGGCTTCCAACAACAGACTCCTCAGGTACGTGTACTGTATCCTGTACACTTCACCCTCCCCGTGTGCTCTCTCTCCTCCGTGTCCTCTCTCCTCCGTGCCTTCCATCGACAGGATCTTTAGGTACTTGTTCTCTGGGCAGCATACTACGTGTCAGCCTAGACCCAATCCTCATCCTATATATATATATATATTTTTTTTTTTTTTTGAGATATATACAAGAGTTGTTACATTCTTGTACAGCCACTAATACGCGTAGCGTTTCGGACAAGTCCCTGGAATACGATCCCCGCCGCGAAGAATAGTTTTTGCATCCAAGTACACATCTTACTGTTGAGTTAAACAGAGGCTACAGTTAAGGATTTGCGCCCAGTAAATCCTCCCCGGCCAGGATACGAACCCATGACAAAGCGCTCGCGGAACGCCAGGCGAGTGTCTTACCACTACACCACGGAGACTGATAACTGATTTGCGTAACTGCGTCCACGTCTTCTGTGTGTCCACGTCTTCTGTGTGTCTTGGCAACCCTGTGTGTCGTGCTGTAGCAATCCTGTGTGTGTCGTGTAAGTGTCAGGTGATCCACGTCCCGGTCACATAAATTGCTGACGACATATTGTGGATAAATCATTTCGTTCACCTGGACAATATGAACTTCGAACCTCAGACCACATAGACAGTGGCTTCCGTCAGCGGGTCGAGACTCCACTTTTCTAGGTGAATGAACTGTTATTATCCAATATAAGGTGGTTAGAAATTATTGTGACTAGAATGTTGTTCACATAGGCCTATATGTAATAGCAGAATAACCCCACCATATGCTCCCAAACAACAGAATTATTCACTCTCCTCACCAGGAGAATAAGAAAGCTCAGGATTGCCAGAAAGATTTTGACACAGTACCACATGTGCACAAGCACCACAAGAGACTAGTGCACAAGCTGGAGATGCAGGCGGGAGTGAAAGGGAAGGTACTCCATTGGATAAAGGAGTACCTAAGCAACAGAAGACAGCATTTCACTGTGCGGGGTGAGGCCTCTTGAGTGGCGAGGTGTCACCAGTGGAGTCCTACAGGGATCAGTTCGTGGACCTATACTGTTCCTGATATATGTAAATGATCTCCCAGAGAGAATAGATTCGTTCCTCTCATTATTTGCTAATGATACAAAAATTATGAGGAGGATTAAGACAGAGGAAGAGAGTACGAGGCTAAAAGATGACCTAGAAAAACTGAATGAATTGTCCAACAAATGGCTACAAAAGTTCAACCCAAGCAAATGTAAGGTAATGAAACTGGGCGGAGGAAACAGGAGGGCAGCAACAGGATACCGAATGGAAGATGAAGTTCTTCATGAAACGGACAGAGAGAAAGATCTAGGAGTTGATATCACGCCAAACCTGTCTCCTGAAGCCCCACATCCAAAGAATAACATCAGCGGCGTATGCAAAGCTGACTAACATCAGGACTGCCTTTACGAACCTGTGTAAGGAATCCTTCAGAACCTTGCATACCACATATGTAAGACCAGTTCTGGAGTATGCGGCCCCAGCATGAAGCCCGTACCTTGTCAAGCACAAGACGAAGCTGGAAAATTTTCAGAGGTATACCACTAGGCTAGTCCCAGAACTAAGAGGCATGAGTTACGAGGAAAGGCTGCGGGAAATGCACTTCACTTCGCTGGAGGACAGGAAAGCTCGGGGTAACATAATCACTACCTATAAAATTCTGAAAGGAATTGACAGGGGTAGATAAAGATAAACTGTTTAACACGGATGGTACGCGAACAAGGGGACACAGGTGGAAACTGAGTACCCAAATGAACCACAGGGACGTTAGAAATAACTTTTTCAGTGTCAGAGTAGTTAACAGGTGGAATGCATTAGGCAGTGATGTGGTGGAGGCTGACTCCATACACAGTTTTAAATGTAGGTATGATAGAGCCCCGTAGGCTCAGGAATCTGTCCACCAGTTGATTGACAGTTGAGAGAAGGGACCAAAGAGCCAGAGCTCAACCCCGCAAGTACAGTTAGGTGAGTACACACGCACACACACGCACGCACACACACACACACACACACACACACACACACACACACACACACACACACACACATATACACACACGATATGGAGTCCATATCCAGTCAAGGATAAGACTAAACTGGAAAAGGTTCAAAGGTTTGCCACCAAACTAGTACCCGAGCTGAGAGGTATGCGCTACGAGGAGAGACTACGGGAATTAAACCTCACTTCGCTGGAAGACAGAAGAGTTAGGGAGGGCATGATCACCATATTCAAGATTCTCAAGGGAAATGATAGGGTAGATAAAGACAGTCTATTTAACACAAGGGACACACGCACTAGGGGACACAGGTGGAAACTGAGTGCCCAAATGAGCCACAGAAGATATCAGAAAGAAATTATTTAGTGTCAGAGTGGTTGACAAATGGAATGCATTAGGGAGTGATGTGGTGGAGGCTGACTCCATACACAGTTTCAAGTGTAGATATGATAGAGCCCAATAGGCTCAGGAACCTGTATACCTGTTGATTGACGGTTGAGAGGCGGGACCAAAGAGCCAGAGCTCAACCCTCGCAAGCACAACTAGGTGAGTACACACACACGCACAGCGGCTGCCTTCCCTCTTGATGGCGAGAATTATAAAGTAGAGGTGCGAGGTGTTGTCTTGTGTGTGTGGTGAGGCGAGCCTCCAGCCCTCCCATCTCCTCCCATCATTTTCTTATATTTTTCATACAAGCCTCTTCGTATGCGTATTATGTTCTCTGCTACGTGACTAGTATGCTCAAATGCAGATCTTTATATATAAATAAATAAATTATATATTTATTTATTATTTATTATTATATATATAAATATATATTATTATATAAACATAAATATTTATTATATATACATAAATTTTATATATATATATATATATATATATATATATATATATATATATATATATATATATATATATATATATATATATATATATATATATATATATATATATATATATATATATTCACTACGAAAATGAAACGAGAATTCCACAAATTATTAAGTAGTATTCTTACTTACCAATTATTAAGTAATCTACGTTATATAATTCTGGACTTCCATTACTATTATCTAAATCACTACTTTTTATAAATGATGAGCCAATAATATTTCTCGCAGTAACTGATTTACACTCCCCAATTTTGCATGAATTAGTCCAGCCAATTAAATGGTTACAATCTCTTAAGTGAACAAATAATGCACTGGACTCCTTGATCTGTACTTATACTATATTTAGGTTTTTTTTTATTCTCTGGTCAAGATGCTCACCTGTTTGACCAACATAAAACTTATTACAATTTTTACATGAAATTTGACACACACATCCATTGAAACTACCTAGGGGGGGGGGGGGGAGGGGATTTTTAATGAGTGATTTTTATGATATCAAGATTTCTAAAAGCTACAGTGATATAAATTTGTTTAGTAATTTAGGAGTGTCACTGAAATTATCATGAAATGGCAGAATTATTGTATACTTGATATTGGGTTTTCCTCCTTTTTCTATGTAAAGGAAGCGTTACGAGCAATTTATCTGGCTTTATCAATACATGACAGTGTATTTTATATTGAAATCAAAACTGTTAGAACCTGTTATAACTATTAATAACAGCATCCAGAGGATTCTTTCTCAATTTTATATGTGTATCAGAATCACTTAAAAAAAAACTTCATTTTTTTCTGCATAAAATGAATCTGATACACATATAAGATCGACATAGAATCCTTTGGTTGCTGTTAATAGAAGTTAAAAAAATGAAAAATTTGTTGAATTTGGGCTGGATGGTTGAGCGACGGTCTCGCTTCATGCAGGTCGGCGTTCAATTCCCGCCCGTCCAAGGGGTTGGGCACCATTCCTTCCCTCCCCGTCCCATCCCAAAATCTTTATCCTGACCCCTTCCCAGCGCTATAAAGTTGTAATGGCTTGGCGCTTTCCCCCTGATAGTTCCCTTCCCTTCCCATTAAGTAAACATATTCATGACAGTAATCAATATTTGTAATTCATATATAAAAAAATAATGATTTACTTTAAAAATTATGCAATAAGAAAGACCTTTGTAATTATGAAATGGTTAGCTTTGATGTAACTTCTTTAATAACTGAAGCTCCAGTTGATGACTTACTAAATACTTATCTGATGAACTGTTAAAATATCATTTGTTTTCCCCCTTCCAATTTCTACGTTAATAGAATTTGTAAAACTGTGTTATTAGCTCTAAATTTGTTTTTAATAATGAATTCTATTGTTAGGATTTTGGAATGGCTATTTGTTACCCTCTTTCTCCTGTTTTAATCATCTCACCCTCATCTCACTTCTATTAATCGACACTAGCTTATGGATCTTTGTCAAGTCAGCTGTAGTTGCTTATATATTCCCAAACTCTTACGTCCTCTGCTGCTATTACATTTTCGAAGACTTAGTTTACAAGTCTTGTAAACTAAGTCTTTGAAAATGTAATAAGCATTACGAAACGCATTCAGGCGTCAGACCAGGAATAAAGAATGAATTTTGGAGAGTTACTTTATCAATTACCCTCGACAGTGAAGAAGAACGTAAGAAATATTGAAAAGATTGGTGTTAGAATAATTAATCTTATCCTTTCGGTCATATTCAACAACACATATATATATATATATATATATATATATATATATATATATATATATATATATATATATATATATATATATATATATATATAATGTCGTCTATATATATATATTAAAATAAATACCTAGAAACATTTTTTTGTATATTTTCTCCCACAAACGATGTCGTATATTTTTAGTGCTAACCAGCAAATATGTGTTATCATCTGTCCTCTATGGGCCGGGTGAGAGATCTGATAGACAAACATATTGTGTAGTGAGTTTTGAGCACTCAACCACTGGTGATTGTAGTGCATATACAATGCTGGTGATGTATGTGTCATGTTCACTGATGAACACATTGCCAGTCATGAATGCTATGTGCGTCCAGGCACACTTTAGTTTGTGTCACGTGTACAGAATCTCCTGCAGCTCACACTTGATCAGTCTCGCCTTCTCTCACACCAATAGTTCCTTTCAATCCCTCTGTCCAAGAGGCGAAGTGTAGTCAAGAGAGAAAGAGCGGGAAGCCAGTACGACTGTATAATACTACTTCCGTCCGCCTGTAACTATGGATATCGTCCACTGACCTCGAGTCTCTCTCTCTCTCCCTCAGGAACCGAGCAGCAGAGCGAGCGGCTGCAGACTTCGCTCGGGCAGCTGGCTACGGCCTCTACAATCCCTACGCCGCGGCAGGAGCCATGCCCTGGTCCAATCCCGCTGCAGCCGCCGCCGCCGCTGCTGCAGCTGCGTCTTCACCCATCTGGGGCGGCGCCGGGGTGCCGCATGCGGCCCTCCCTGCAGCTTATACCTCGTCAGCGGCAGCGCATGCCGCTCTGGGACTCCACCCCGTCCACGCTGAGAAACTGAACCTGTCGTTGACGGCGCACCATCACCACGACCACAGACCAGGTAGGTTCCTGCTGCCCGTCTGTCCTCCTCCACGTGTCTCCTCCTTCGTCCTGGTGTATGGTAAAAGCGTTCCTATTAAAGTGCAGGGTCCTCCATTACTGGTGTGTTGCAGGTGTGTGTAGCCTTGGAAATAATGGTGTCTCCAGTAGGTAGTTGTGTACCACTAGGTGTTGGTGATCTTGCTCTGTACCGCTGTATTTGTTGATTAGCTCTGATCTGTAATTCTGTAGTTGTTGATGACTTCCTGTATACCTCTGTATTTGAAGATTGTTCTGTGTACCTCTGTAAGCGTTGATGACTCACGTGTGTGTCACTATAGATGACGAGTCACGTGTACTCACCTAATTGTGCTTGCGGGGGTTGAGCTCTGGCTCTTTGGTCCCGCCTCTCAACCGTCAATCAACAGGTGTACAGGTTCCTGAGCCTATTGAGCTCTATCATATCTACACTTGAAACTGTGTATGGAGTCAGCCTCCACCACATCACTTCCTAATGCATTCCATTTGTCAACCACTCTGACACTAAAAAATGTTCTTTCTAATATCTCTGTGGCTCATTTGGGCACTCAGTTTCGACCTGTGTCCCCTAGTGCGTGTGCCCTTGTGTTAAATAGACTGTCTTTATCTACCCTGTCAATTCCCCCGTGTGCGTGTGTGCCACTTTTTGGTTGATGACGTTGTATGTCAGTCATGTTGTTGATGTCTCATCTTGGAATTCCTACAGCTCGTCCAGTTTCCCATCCTGCTTAATGATTGGGGATTTCTCTTCTGTCTGACCCCTGTGGCTGTCTGTTTCTCATATTTATGGTTATATGACAGTGTCAGACCACGGGGGAAGAATTGGAGCAGGAATTTCCTTAAGTACTGTCGTATATTAATACATCTTCAGAAGGAATTCTGAAGATTGTCACATTTTTCATCACGAGTTAATTTTCGTGATTTTCACGCATTATGGTTATATATTGAGTTGGGTTGGATCAGCCTAAATACATAACTATTATCGTGACACAGGAGGATACAGTAACTGTATAGTAATCTCCGTCGATACATATGTTTCATCATGTAGCCCTGCAGTGGTTTTGGTCTGGGTTAATATGTATCGTATAATGGTCTTGATGAATTGTCCTGTAGTTTTGTAATGAGTGTAGTTGCAGCTAATTGTGTAATGTGATTGTGTTCATGGGGTCGTTTAATAGTTCATCCTATAGTCCTGAAGAGCTTCAGTCCGTCATCATAAAGGCCAATTGCTCGTTAATCCAGCCGCCTAGTTCACTGTTTATGAATGAGAAACAGTTTACACACGACTCACAATTGATGATGTTCGATTACTTCTCGAACAGTGCTTCGCCGACGACCACTGTTCGAACCACGACGCTGTAAATGCTTCACCCACGAACTTCAAATACAAATAATCGCCAACAGAACCTAATGTAACTTAGTGTAACTTTCGACTAATTTTGCATAGAAAATTAATATAATATTAACTTATGAGAACAAACCAATGTTGAATACACAATATGTTAAGACGATGAATGCGTCTGGGAGAGAGCAACCCGTCCTCAGACCAAGTCCATTCCATCCAGCAGTCGACCCCAAGAACGCATTCATCAGTTATAACATGATGTTTATTCAGAATAGGAATATTCTCAAATATAAATTAATATTGTTATATATTAGTATATTGTGCATATTTAGGCACTGGTTAGGTTAGGTGTTTAAGTTCTGTTGGCGATTATTTGTATTTGTAGTACGTGGGTGAAGCATTTACAGCGTTGTGGTTCGAACTAAAGTCGTCAGTGAAGCACTTGTTCCGGAAGTGTTCGAACGGCCTCTGTTGTGATTCGTGTGTAAACCGTTTTTTATTCATAAACAGGGAGTTTGGCGGGTGTATGGAATCACCTTTGACCTTTGTTTATGAGGACGGGCTGGAGAGGGAGCTGCCGCTTTAACGAGCCTGATCCGAGGACGAGTCGAGAGGTTACGGTCTCATTTAATGATTCACTCTGTAGTCCTGTAGAGGTTATGGCCTCAGTTGTGAAGCACTCTAGTCGTTCAGCGAGCATTAATTTGTCAAATTATTCAAAATGAAATTCAAAACAGTTTTAGATATATTTTTGTTTAATATTTATTTGCTTGCTATGTTGATAATATTGTGGTATATTAATCATTTTAGATGACTGTTAGTGACTGGTGCTTGACTGTCACTGTTAGTGACTGGTGCTTGACTATCACTGTTAGTGACTGGTGCTTGACTGTCACTGTTAGTGACTGGTGCTTGACTGTCACTGTCAGTGACTGGTGATTGACTGTCACTGTCAGTGACTGGTGCTTGACTGTCACTGTCAGTGGCTGGTGCTTGACTGTCACTGTCAGTGGCTGGTGATTGACTGTCACTGTCAGTGGCTGGTGATTGACTGTCACTGTCAGTGGCTGGTGCTTGACTGTCACTGTCAGTGACTGGTGCTTGACTGTCACTGTCAGTGGCTGGTGATTGACTGTCACTGTCAGTGACTGGTGCTTGACTGTCACTGTCAGTGACTGGTGCTTGACTGTCACTGTCAGTACCTATAACGATTGACCCATTTTCTCCAGTCTTAAGAATGCTTCTCTCCTTGTGTTCAGAAGACGTGGATTGTGGGGAATCCCGCGGCGAGGGTTCCAGCAGTGACTGTGGGGAGGACAGACCGCCCACAGCCTCGTCAGGACCGCCCACGCCCGCCTCGCCTACCTCCTCCACGCCCACACCCACCAGTAAAAGCAAGATTAGCTTTAGCGTTGAGTCCCGCCTTCTCGCTTCTCCGCCTCCCACCTCCTCTCACGGTCACACTATCTCCAGCCCCGCCCACCCCACGCCCACTAACCCCGCCCACGGCACGCCCGCGCACGAAGTGGGGCCACTGGTAGCGCGGGCGGTTCCAGGGTGGCGCTACCCGCGCTACCATCCCTGGCTTCACAACCTAACCCGGTAGAAGCACAGACGATTCACCCGTCTTCGATTCAGCTACATTCAAGCTGCGACCATCCTCGCCCCAGTGTCTTCTTGATGCTCTCTACGACCATCCTCGCCCCACTGTCTTCTTGATGCTCTCTACGACCATCCTCGCCGCAGTGTCTTCTTGATGCTCTCTACGACCATCCTCGCCCCAGTGTCTGCTTGATGCTCTCTACGACCATCCTCGCCCCACTGTCTTCTTGATGCTCTCTACGACCATCCTCGCCCCAGTGTCTTCTTGATGCTCTCTACGACCATCCTCGCCCCAGTGTCTGCTTGATGCTCTCTACGACCATCCTCGCCCCACTGTCTTCTTGATGCTCTCTACGACCATCCTCGCCCCACTGTCTTCTTGATGCTCTCTACGACCATCCAGACTCAGATGCCTTACATCAGTGTTCCGCCCATCTTCACGCAGCACTGCGTCATCACGTCACCCATCTTCACCCCAGAGGCTTCCCTTCCTTACGCAGCCTCGCCCACCATCTCGGCAGCAGGTATTATAATGACCCTCGACCGCCTCCTTCACTTCGCCACAAGAGCCACGGTCGGGACACCGTTGCAGACGCCGCCGCCGTCGCCTCGTTACGGCGCCCCCGGAGGAGGCATCATTATGACAATCATTCCGACGACTTCGAACGCAGCGCCAGCTTGGTCAGCGTGTGAGCCACTGGCGCCCTCAGCCGCCGCAAAGCAAAACAAATCTTACAACTGCTATGTACTTATACTTGCAAGAGTTGCAGCCACATGGACAATTATACTGTCTAAACAAATCCTACATCACAAACACCATGTAAACAAAGGCCGCATGTGGTAAACACATCATTAAACAACATTTGCAATTGTTGATGTCGCAACAGTTGCAGTAATGTTGCATATATTCACATACACAACTTGAATATACATAATTTATAAAATAAATTTTGTATATGTGCAAACAAATTAATTGGGTTTGTGCCATTCCCTGGTCGTTTATGTTGAGATAATTGACTGGAAATTTGCAAACCATCTGTTCCTAGATAGTTGCAAAACTTTATATACAGTCGTTGTTGTTGTTAAAGATTCGCTACCTGGAACAAAAGGCTCCAAGTAGCACGGGCTATGGTGAGCCCGTAGTGGACTTATATGTATACATTCGCATTGTAGTTTCAATACAACTTCCAGTCAATTACCTAGAAATATACGACAGGAGTGTACGACACACAACCAACTTGTCAGTTTACAAGTTAAATATAAACAAGTTTAGGTATTCAAGTTATGTTTATATGTTTTAAAAGTTTTCCGTGTTTGCTGTGGCGAACATTCTGAATCCGCGACGGTAACAGTTATTGACTCGTCCGGCTCAGCAGGGATGAAGTCGCCCGGAAAATAAGTTCATTCTCCCAAACCGTGTTCGGTGAGGACTGTACACAACGGCTGTGAAGCTGTATACAACGGCTGTGAAGCTGTATACAACGGCTGTGAAACTGAATACAACGGCTGTGAAGCTGAATACAACGGCTGTGAAGCTGTATGCAACGGTTGTGAAGCTGAATACAACGGCTGTGAAGCTGAATACGACGGCTGTGAAGCTGAATACAACGGCTGTGAAGCTGTATACAATTGCTGTGAAGCTGAATACAACAGCTGTGAAGCTGTATACAATTGCTGTGAAGCTGTATGCAACGGTTGTGAAGCTGTATACAACGGGTGTGAAGCTGAATACAACGGCTGTGAAGCTGTATACAACGACTGTGAAGCTGTATACAACGGATGTGAAGCTGTATACAGCGGGTGTGAAGCTGAATACAACGGCTGTGAAGCTGAATACAACGGCTGTGAAGCTGAATACAACGGCTGTGAAGCTGAATACAACGGCTGTGAAGCTGAATACAACGGCTGTGAAGCTGAATACAACGGCTGTGATCTGTATTTCACGGTTGGAAAACTACATGCCATGGTTATAAAACTTATAATCCTGTGCTTGTAAAAACTCTATACCCCTGGTTGTGAAGCTCTGTATCATAGTTGTAAACTTCTATACAACAGGTTCTGAAGCTGTATGGCACGGTTGTGAAGCTGTATACCACGGTTGTGAAGCTGTATACCACGGTTGTGAAGCTGTATACCACGGTTGTGAAGCTGTATACCACCGTTTCGAATCTGTATACCACGGTTTCGAAGCTGTATACCACGGTTTCGAAGCTGTATAGCACGGTTTCGAAGCTGTATACCACGGTTGTGAAGCTGTATACCACGGTTGTGAGATCGGTAACTCTGGTTGCTAGGCTACGAGAGAGCTCTGGGTGCTGTGTTAACCACTCTTGGCGAGGATATCCTAATTTATCGCTCATTCTTAATCATCATTTATCATCGTTATCATTTATCATAAATATATACGAGTAAACTTTCCGGTATGTTCGAAAATACTGAAGAATTATGAACGGCATCGTAAGAAGCAATTCTAGTTCTATATAAGACTGTTTAGGTCTTTGCGATGAAAGAAAAATAAAAGGTATGGAAATATAATTGAACAAACAAATTTTTTTTTTATTTTTTGACGCACTGTTTGAAACAAATACAAAGAAAACTTTGTTTTTTTACTGATTTTTATCCATTTATGGATAGAGAGTTTGTGAAGGTAATGTTGTAGCTTGGTGAAAAATACATCTAGCAGCTTTGGAAACTGACGTTGAATTTGGTACTGTAGACGTTTTAGAAACCTCTTGGAAGGGAGAGAGAGAGAGAGAGACTTTTCTTGAATGTTCAGCTCCCTCTCGCTGACCTCTACTTCAAGTCACTAGTGCATAAGCTGTACCGTTTACGTGTTACATTGATGTATCTCTTTTTTTTTTTGTACCATTCACGACGCTGCAGTATGCTCTAAGTTTTGTAAATATAGAGAAAACTTTGTAAAGTAATACTTGTAAATAATACGTGTGCCAATCATGCCCTTATTGTACACACACTTTATTGAAAATATACTGTATAAAAAGTGTTTTTTGTGGTGTTTAGTATCCTTCCTTAATGTTAAAAATCTAATGGACCACAAGAATGTACAGGCGATGAGTCACAATAACGTGGCTAAAGTATGTTGACCAGACCACACACTAGAAGGTGAAGGGACGACGACGTTTCGGTCCGTCCTGGACCATTCTCAAGTCAATTGAGCAATCGACTTGAGAATGGTCCAGGACGGACCGAAACGTCGTCGTCCTTTCACCTTCTAGTGTGTGGTCTGGTCAACACAATAATGTATCTATCACTGACGAATTCTTAAACAGTACAACAAATCTCGAATGAATGATGAATAACTTATGGAATAAAACATTGTGACTCACGCTGCCACCACTTGTAAACATTTTGACTTACGAATGAGTTTTACCTCTGCCACCATTTGTAAAAATTTTGACTGACGAGTCAAACATTTTACAATTTTGCAAACCATTTGAAAAACAGAAATAAAAAGGATTATTGGAAATCGGAGATTCGGTAAGCTAATCTTAAATTTTGAATTTTAAAAAGGGGAATTAATGAGAATTTAGAAACTGGAAATGAAAACGAGAACATGGAAATGCGAAATGGAAAAAACTGGGGATAAAAAATAAGGCCAAGAAATGAAGAATGTCAATGTTGGAAATGAGGAGAGGAACACAAATGAACGTTAGTAATGGGTGAACGACAGGCAGAAATGAAGGTTCAAGCAAAATAAATGAAATTAAATGCAATACGCGAAATTAAACATCTCAGGGCACTCACTATAAGGTTAGGATAGCACTGTATCAGGATGCCACTATGACGTCAGGACGATATTATAGTGCCGTCCTGACGTTATAGTGCCATCCTGACGTTACAGAGCTATCCTGACGTTATAGGACCGCACCATAAAGGGCTAGATCTCTACGGCAACCCGTCCTCCTATTATAACGTCGCATTTTGACGTATACTCTACCTAAAGCCAAAAAATATCGTACAAGAAAATGATAGCGGCTTGCGAAACTGACACTGTCTTGCTTTCTGTCCGTGTGTGTTCTGGAAGGTTAGGATAAGTCACTTTAACACGACAGTTTCTTGACGTTAGGAAGCCTTAGGAGGACGGGCTGCTGCTCTACGGAACCTCGACACTCACCGAGTCAATAGTAATAATAATAAATTCGAGTTTCACTGAATATTAAGCTCACTATATTCTCTCGAGACTCAGTGTCCCGGGTGAATCTCCACGCTTCCCTTTATTAAGACGTGTCTTAATAATATATTCCATAAACAATTTTTCTTATTCTTGTAAGGAACTATGATGACCAAACGGCACACCAGAAGATGAAAAAAACGACAAGGTTTCGGTCCGTCGTGGACCATTAACAACAAGTCGTGTGTAATGGGAGAGAGAGGAAGGCACGGACAAAGAAGTGAATGTACATACTTACAACATGGTGGTATGTACATTCACTTCTTATCCTACCATCCTCCTTCTGTTAAGAAAAGTGTCCTCGTCTCTCTCTTCCTCCGCGCTCTACGCATCAGCGATCCTCAGTTTCTTGATTCTGACATTACCGTTATTAACAAATCTTTCCCTCGTCTTACTTACCCCCCCCCCTTACATTTTATCAAACTGTGCCTATTCTCAAGCTAAACGAAATTTCTTTCAGCTACAAACCTGTTTTCAACATTAGTACCACTGTGTTCTGCCTTCCCTTCATATCTGAATTAAAAAATCTCAGTAATACCCTTCGTCCTCGTGACATGAAGCTCGCCTTTCGACAAACTAACATTCTTCATAGTAACCTGGTTCACACTGCTCCTCCTGCTGCTAATACTGCTGGTGTCTACACTATTTCCTGTTCCTCTTGTCCTCCCCAATATTTATCGATAACAGACGAATCGATATCTTGTTGTTGGCTTTTTTTTGGGGGGTAACTCAACGTGGGCTAATTTACGATTGCAGGTTTCCCTGAGAAGCCAGTCAATACAATATGGCACCAATTGCTGGTTAAACATCCCTTGAGGACCAAGGAGAATGTGACACAAGACTCTCTGAAACTCTCCTGTCCTCCTTCCCATCACTGCTTCCAAGAATAAGGTTGCCAGGAAGGCTTCTTGATTATTGCCTGCTTTTTTAACTAGTAATCACCTATTTTTACTCACCTATTTGTGCTTGCGGAGGTTGAGCTTTGGCTCTTTGGTCCCGCCTCTCAACTGTCAATCAACTGGTGTACAGATTCCTGAGCCTACTGGGCTCTATCATATCTACATTTGAAACTGTGTATGGAGTCAGCCTCCACCACATCACTGCCTAATGCATTCCATCCGTTAACTACTCTGACACTGAAAAAGTTCCTTCTAACGTCTCTGTGGCTCATGTGGGTACTCAGTTTCCACCTGTGTCCCCTTGTTCGTGTCCCACCCGTGCTGAATAGTTTATCCTTTGTTACCCGGTCGATTTCCCTGAGGATTTTGTAGGTTTTGTAGGTCTCACTAGTGTGAGACTCGTCAAGTACAACGCGACACGTTAATCTTACTGCTGGTGGCGAGGGCATGGTTTGATACCTGACACGTCATGTACGTGTAAATGTTGCACGTGCTGGCCTTAATCGTGCAATTTGCATAACATGCTTACATGTCATACGCGATGAACGGTGTTTGAAAAAAATCGATCCATCAAAATCGTTTTCTTCAGTTCCAAACACACCTGTCGTATTCTCAGGGAATTCAGTTTGGAGATAATTTGTGCTACAGTGTGTAAACTTTGTGCCTGGGTAATAAATGCTATTTCATAATTGCTAATGGATGAAAAGTATGTGAAGAAAATAGTCATAATTCCTCTTAAACTTGGAAACTTGGTTTTTGTGACCTTGACAGTGATATTTTTCAATTTACTTGTTTAATTGAGAAAACGGGCCAATTTGCGTCTTCTCGTTCAGACTCATATAAGGGCGGGACGCTAAATATTACTGTTGTCATTATTATTAAGACGAAGGTAAAAAAGTGCTTTAGGAAGCTGATGCACAGTGTGTTCAGTTGTTATTAATTTGTTTATTAGCGCGTTAGTGGACTAAAAGGCCCGCACCTGTTACGGTAATTTGACTTAAGTCTTACCTGTTGTATAAGGTGACTGCTTCACTATTTTCTTATCGGGATAGACTGGTGATTCTTTTCGTATTTCCTTAACAATTATTCCTGTATATCGGAATTGGTATCATGCTGACAATCTTTAAAGTATTGGAAATGACCCAAAACTTTAATTATTCTCAGTGAATGAGGTTTGCTAAGTGTTCCTGGTAGTATTATACTTTCTATATTCTATGATCAACAAAAATGACTGGCAGATAAATAGTCTTTATTTAGCAACAGTCTATATTGGGGGTCCGGCCCTGAAGGAGGTAAATATTGCTACTTAGAACACTGGCTCAGAACAGTTTGTACCACTCCGAGCACCGCCAGTGGCTGAGAGTGCCACACTCCGAGCACCGCCAGTGGCTGAGAGTGCCACACTCCGAGCACCGCCAGTGGCTGAGAGTGCCACACTCCGATCACCGGAGTGGCTGAGAGTGCCACACTCCGAGCACCGGAGTGGCTGAGAGTGCCACACTCCGAGCACCGCCAGTGGCTGAGAGTGCCACACTCCGAGCACCGCCAGTGGCTGAGAGTGCCACACTCCGAGCACCGCCAGTGGCTGAGAGTGCCACACTCCGAGCACCGCCAGTGGCTGAGAGTGCCACACTCCGAGCACCGCCAGTGGTTGAGAGTGCCACACTCCGAGCACCGCCAGTGGCTGAGAGTGCCACACTCCGAGCACCGCCAGTGGCTAAGAGTGCCACACTCCGAGCACCGGAGTGGCTGAGAGTGCCACACTCCGAGCACCGCCAGTGGCTGAGAGTGCCATACTCCGAGCACCGCCAGTGGTTGAGAGTGCCACACTCTGAGCACCGCCATTGGCTGAGAGTGCCACACTCCGAGCACCGCCGGCGGCTGAGAGTGCCACACTCCGAGCACCGCCAGTGGTTGAGAGTGCCACACTCCGAGCACCGCCAGTGGCTGAGAGTGCCACACTCCGAGCACTGCCAGTGGCTGAGAGTGCCACACTCCGAGCACCGCCAGTGGCTGAGAGTGCCACACTCCGAGCACCGCCGGCGGCTGAGAGTGCCACACTCCGAGCACCGCCAGTGGCTGAGAGTGCCACACTCCGAGCACCGCCGGCGGCTGAGAGTGCCACACTCCGAGCACCGCCAGTGGTTGAGAGTGCCACACTCCGAGCACCGCCAGTGGCTGAGAGTGCCACACTCCGAGCACCGCCAGTGGTTGAGAGTGCCACACTCCGAGCACCGCCAGTGGCTGAGAGTGCCACACTCCGAGCACCGCCAGTGGCTGAGAGTGCCACACTCCGAGCACCGCCAGTGGCTGAGAGTGCCACACTCCGAGCACCGCCAGTGGCTGAGAGTGCCACACTCCGAGCACCGCCAGTGACTGAGAGTGCCACACTCCGAGCACCGCCAGTGGGTGAGAGTGCCACACTCCGAGCACCGCCAGTGGCTGAGAGTGCCACACTCCGAGCACCGCCAGTGGCTGAGAGTGCCACACTCCGAGCACCGCCAGTGGCTGAGAGTGCCACACTCCGAGCACCGGAGTGGCTGAGAGTGCCACACTCCGAGCACCGGAGTGGCTGAGAGTGCCACACTTCGAGCACCGCCAGTGGCTGAGAGTGCCACACTCCGAGCACCGCCAGTGGCTGAGAGTGCCACACTCCGAGCACCGGAGTGGCTGAGAGTGCCACACTCCGAGCACCGGAGTGGCTGAGAGTGCCACACTCCGAGCATAGTGATCTGCCAGTTTTGTCGCTGGGTTTATCAGGGCAATAAAGGCACCGCTGTCCCAGCAAAAACCTGCTGTAGCTACTGATGAATATGTCGATTTTTCCCTGGCAGACATTGGTGGCGTCAGGCGAGTCCGCGAGTGTTGAGCCCGTCGTAGCGAGAGCCCGTCGCAGCTCTCAAGCCCTGCAGGGACGCCCTATAAAACTTCCCTTGCTAAGACCTGCGTGTAACAGCTCTCACCGTTCATAGTCTTGTGTCCCGAACTCCTTCAGACATTTGTCATAACTAGCTCTTTCTTGTTAATATATAAGTAGCAATGTTTATCCCATCAGTTTAACACCAACAGCTTACTCATGTACACCTGAAGAGTAACCAATGAAAATCTCTTTATTTATATAGATGGAAGTACTATAATAAATGCCCTTTATTTGTGTCATATTTATTTTTAAGTTTCGGTTGTATTTGACGATACGTTTTCATCGGCGGATATAAATAGCAGCATCCTCGTGTGGCCAGTAGACCTGCTGCTGCTTCCCAAATTCTTGTGCTCTCTCGTTATTGCTGTGTGTAACGAGATTTTTCAAGAGAAAAGTGCCCTGAACTCTGAAGTGCTGGGTGTCACACCTCAACCCGTTCTCGCACTTTCTTTAAGTCAATATTGACTTATTATATAAGTGCATATGTGACATACTAATTTATTGTGAATATTTTAGTTTACCTTGAAAAGCTTCATTGAAAACACCGACCTTACCTAACCTTCTTAGTATGTAATAATTACAATTATTACTTAACCTATTATAGGTATAGGTTAAGTAATAATTGTAATTATGAAGCAATAAGATGCTTATCTTAACATACTAAGAAGGTTAGGTAAGGTCGGTGTTTTCAATGAAGCTTTTCAAGGTAAACTAAAATATTCACAATAAATTAGTATGTCACATATGCACGTATTTAATAAGTCAATATTGACTATAAGAAAGTGCGAGAACGGGTTGCACACCTTGTGTCACTCCTTGTCACACCTTGTGTCACACCTTGTGTCACTCCTTGTGTCACACCTTGTGTCACTCCTTGTGTCACACCTTGTCTTTCCCACTCGTCCCTGAGAGAAATGCATTCATCCGGTCACGGAGGACCGAAGAAACGGTGTGACCAGCCTTTAACAAGATGATGATAAACAACAACAACAGCTTTCAGTTAAACAACAGATGTTTAACAACAAGACACAAGATGATGAGTGTCAGGTCCGATTAAGGAGTTTCTTTCCGCTGGTGCTGACTGCAGCGTTCAGTCACTGTAGAGTCCGGCAGAGCACTGTAGGCCCTAGAAGTTCCCAGTAGTAGGAGGGTCCAGAAGAGCCCGACAGAACGCAGTGAAAGTCAACAGGAACTAGCATAAACAGACAGGATCCAGGAGGACTCGACAGGACCCAGCATATAAGGATGAGACCAGAAGCACCTTGCAACATCCAGGAGAACGTAGCCGGACTAGCAGGTCCCAGTAGATCCCAGTAGGACCCAGCAGAATTCGTATCTATTCAGCAGGACCCTGCATAAATCTGCAGAAATCAGCAGAGTTCGGTAGGATGCAGCAGATCTCAAATGAACCTGAGAAGACCCAGAAAGACCCAGCATAGCCCAACGGGATCAAGTAGAATCCCACATAACTCAGCAAGAATGCATCAGAATTTAGCAGGGCTGGAACACACACTGTAGGGGTCTAGGAAAGCAGGTCCTGGCTGGACCAGCCTTTACGCAAGGAGTAACCTGCCTCGCTGTATAGTGAAGCAGAACCAATCACTTCTCTACGGCACATTCAACTCTTGGAAGGCTAAGTCACTGCTTAAAA
>NC_091154.1:26081065-26136065 GCF_040958095.1 Procambarus clarkii | reverse complement strand
TCACTTCGTTGGAAGACAGAAGAGTTAGGGGGGACATGATCACCACATTCAAGATTCTCAAGGGAATCGACAGGGTTGATAAAGACAGGCTATTTATCACAAGGGGCACACGCACTAGGGGACACAGGTGGAAACTGAGTGCCTAAATGAGCCACAGAGATATTAGAAAGAACTTTTTTAGTGTCAGAGGGGTTGACAAATGGAATGCATTAGGAAGTGATGTGGTGGAGACTGACTCCATACTCAGTTTCAAGTGTAGATATGGTAGAGCCCCGTAGGCTCAGGAACCTGTACACCAGTTGATTGACGGGTCTCCCAATCCTGAGCACTCCAGTTGCAAACTCTGTGAGCAGGAACTACGGCATGATCTCCCGCACTACATCACTGAATGCCCAGTTATTAGACCTTTCAAACCAGTTGGCATGAGGTGCCTGGAGCTTTGCAATTACTTTATTCACTCTCGTATTCTTGAAGATATCCTCACAGTATACCCAAAATTTGCCAGTGCAGGCTATTAAACACATGGCCCTGTATGACTAACCATCCAGCGAGATGGGGACTTGTATTACCACTGCTACCTTATTCAATCTTGTGGTGTTGATATCCTCAAAATGCATCCGGAGTCTGCCAGTGCAGACCGCTTATCACATGCCTCTGTATGACTAACCATCCTGTGTGATGGGGATTTCTTAGCATCACCTAGTTAGCTTTTTTGACACACTGTACTCCACTTCATATAGTCTAAGGTAGCTGCACTAATGCAGATGTACCTCATATGTTAATAAAAAAAAAATTGACAGTTGAGAGGCGGGCCGAAAGAGCAGAGCTCAACTCCCGCAAGCACAACTAGGTGAATAGTACTAGGTGAATACACAGTTAGGGGGACCTCACGGCTGAGTGGTCCGCGCTCTGGGGTCGTAGTCCTAAGCACCCGGGTTCGATTCCCGTCTGAGGCAAAAATAAATGGGCAGAGTTTGTTTCACCATGATGGCCCTAGCAGTAAATAGGTACCTGGGAATTAGACAGCTGTTACAGGCTGCTTCCTGGGGATGTGTGCGTGTGTGTTAGAGAGAAATATATGTCGTGGATATAATAGAGAAAAAACTGATTGGTCAGAAAGGCGGGGTCCAAGAGCTAATAGCTCTATTCTACAGAAACAAATAGTAAAGACAAACACACACAACACGTCTCTTGTGTGAAGGACTCAACACCACATTCTCAATAGAAAGAGCCGAAGTGCTTGAACTAGGATAGGTGACAGTAAACCAAGTAGCCTTGGAAGGGATTGAAATTAGTAGAGATGAGGTTAAGATCTCCACGTTCAGATGTTTTGGATATAGACGTGTGAAAAGCTGTTGGTCCGGACGGAATTTCACCATGGGTATTGAAAGAGTGTGCAGAAACACTTTGCTTGCCACTCTCCATAGTGTATAGTAGGTCACTGGAGTCCGGAGACCTACCAGAAATATGGAAGACGGCTAATGTAGTCCCAATATACAAAAAGGGTGACAGACAAGAGGCACTGAACTACAGGCTAGTGTCCCTAAATTTGATACCATGCAAGGTGATGGAGAAGATCGCGAGAAAAACCCTGGTAGCACACCTGGAGAGAAGGGGCCTTCGTGACACACCACCAACAGGGTTCAGAGATGGCAGAGCTTGTCCTACAGGTTTAACAGAATTCTACAACCAGGTGACAAAGATTAAGCAAGAAAGAGAAGGGTGCACACTGCATTTTCTTGGACTGTCGGAAAGCCTTTGACACAGTATCCCATAAGAGGTTGGTGCTTAAGTTGGCGAAACAGGTAGTGATAACTTGTAGGGTGTTCCAGAGGATAAGGGAGTACCTAAGCAATAGGAAGCAGAGAGTTACTGTAAAGGGTGAGACCTCAGATTGACGTGAAGTCACCAGTGGAGTCTCACAGGGCTCTGTACTCGGTCCTATCCTGTTTCTGATATACGAAAATGATCTCCCAGAGTGTATGATTCATTCATCTCAATGTTTGCTGGTGATACCAAAATTATGAGAAGGATTAAGACAGTTTCAAAATGTCCTGGACAAACTGAAGAAATGGTTCAACAAATGGCTGTTAGAGTTTAATCTGAACAAATGTTAAATACTGAAGATAGGGTAGGGAGCAGGAGGCCAGATGCAAGGTACTATTTGGGAGATGAGTTCTTCGAGAATCAGAGTGAGAAAGACCTGGGGGTTGATATTATGCCAGACATGTCCCCAGTAGCCCACACCAAGAGGATGTCATCAGCGGCATATGCCAGGTTGGCCAACATAATAAATGCCTTTAGAAACTTGTGCAAGGAATCATTCAGAACCTTGTATACTACATATGTCAGACCAATCTTGGAGTATGCAGATCAAGCATGGAGTCCGTTACCCGTCAAGTTCCAGAGTAAATTGGAGAAGGCTCAGAGGTATTCCACTGGACTAGAACGTGAGCTGAGGGGTATAAGCTACGAGGAGAGATTACTGGAACTAAACCTCACGTCGCTGGAAGACAGAAGAGTTAGGGGAGACTTGATCACCACATACAAGATTCTCTGAGGAATTGGTAGGGCAGAAAAATAAAATTTATTTAGACACAGAGGACACGCACACAGGGAGACACATGTAGAAATTGAGTACCCAAATGAGCCACAGAGACATTAGAAATAACTTTTTTCAGTGTAAGGATAATTAACAGATGGAACGCATTAGGAATGGATGTGGCGGAGGCAAACTCCATACACAGTTTCAAAGGTAGATATGATAGAGCCCAATAGGCTCAGGAATCTGTACACCAGTTAAATTACAGTCGAGAGTCGGGACTAAAGAGCCGAAGCTCAATCCCTGTAAGGACAACTTGGTGAGTAGGTGAGTACATAGTGACTTCATAGTATTGGAGACAAAGTTCCCGGCCTCAGCGAAGAATTCTCCCATCTATAGCATATAATGAAATTTGAAAAGGTACAGAAATTTACAAAGCAACTCGCAGAAGTTCAACGCCGGACGTCATAACGGGGAAAGTGAAGTAATGAAATAGTCAGGGAATGAGGGGGAGGAAGATGAATGAAAAGGGAGAAAAGAGGAAAGATAAAAGGAGAAGAGAAGATGCTAAAAAATGAAGAGAGTAAGGGAAGGAAAGAAATTAATATTAGAAGAGATAGAGGAAAGTTAGTAGGGAAGGGAAAAGCTTCCACCATTTCCTTAGTTATTACAGACAAAAATATAATTTTCCCTTACCACCTGTTTCCTTGGTGATGTTAAAACAAAAACTTCAAAACATTGAAATAAGTAAATAAAATCAGTAAACTATCTTCAAGGCCTTGATCCTTGAATTAGGCCTTGATCTTTCAGATTTAAAGGCAATCATTCACAAATTAAAGTTTCACATTTATTTGTATATATTGTCATAATGATCTAACAATGCAGATCCGAAGTTTATTCACTCTTAATTGATACTTGATATGTTCAGAGTCAAAAGTCCAATTGTAGCTGAGTAAATGAATCAAGAAACAGAGCCGGCACAACTGACCTCCCTTGAGAGTTCACCCAACGTAGAATATGGGAGCAGAATAGATCACCTCACACTCATCAATCAACAAAACTAGTATAAGTTGGTTAGAGAGAGGAGTTACGGTTCTACCTCAGAGCGGTCGTAGAGAGACAGCATACAGCCCCGCTCCTGTGCCGGGTTTCTCTAATGTAGACAGGCGGCGGTTACATATACATTTTCTTCTGTCCTCCATGAACAGGCTTAGAGATCTGTTAAACAAATAGTTCAGGGATTTATGAAGTGTGGACAGCAGGACAGGCAAAAATATGTCCCAGAGGGGTTTTCGGAGATTTCGAATAAATATTAGAAAGTAGACTGGGATCTTACAGTATTTGATAACTACCCAGAAGTCAATAGTATTCTAGATAAAGAGTCGGTACCGGTTGTTACTCGAAATAAACAATTCTAGTTCTCTAACACATCTAATTTTTTCTGATAGAGTTGGGAATTTAACAAATAAAACAACGAAAGCTTAACAAATACCCAGAAACGGCAAGCATTTGCCAGGGAACTAAAGGAATGTAGAAATGACCCTTGTCTACTCTTGTCACATATGTATACATTATACATTATAATGTATATATTATACATTTATTGTAATAATCGTTACAGTTCGGCAGAGTCGTCCCTGCATCATTGAGGGTTGCTGATGTGGGTCAAATTTTTAAAAAGGGGACTGATCACGTGAAGAAATATAGCCTATTTAGTTTGAAACTATTTATTTCCCGAATATTGTCTTGCAAAAGACATCTCATATACATCTTGAAAACATCGATGAATAAATGATTAACACAATTTCTTCTCAAAGGTCTGTTTACGGTTACAAAATTTACTCGCATTCCTTTATAGAACAGAATATTAAGCAATCAATATGGTAAAAGACTGCAGTAAATACACCGACATTAGCAATGTTCTCTTTACTGTACCTCACGAGAGATTGATTAGGGAGATGGAGGTGAACAATACTGAAAGGGAATAATTTTAATGCAGACAGTAAGTCACAACAACATGGCTGAATCCATCGTCATTTCCATTATTTTCAGATTAGTGGGTTAAGTGTTTGATAACTGATCTTCTTGAGGTTATCTTGAGATGATTTCGGGGCTTTTAGTGTCCCCGCGGCCCGGTCCTCGACCAGGCCTCCACCCCCAGGAAGCAGCCCGTGACAGCTGACTAACACCCAGGTACCTATTTACTGCTAGGTAACAGGGGCATTCAGGGTGAAAGAAACTTTGCCCATTTGTTTCTGCCTCGTGCGGGAATCGAACCCGCGCCACAGAATTACAAGTCCTGCGCGCTATCCACCAGGCTACGAGGCCCCTAAATAACTGAATTCGGAACATCGTCAGAAGGATACGATATTCCCCTGGTCCCCACCACCTCAGCAGAGGGGAACTGTAATGCCTTGCTATCTTGGAACATATCTTGAGGGACTCTGTACTTCCTTGCTACCTCAGAACAGCTCCAGGAAAACACTAATCCCCTTCCACCAATATACATGTGGACGCAGCCTCACTAGGCCATTACACGTGGCACACGTGTACCCATCACTCGGTGTACCCAGTATACCCATTATTTATAGCCTCGCCCAGCAGGTGTGTGCTTACAGGCTGCCTCAGCCCACCTGTACCTCGTGTGTCACCACACACAGTGAAGGTGCTACAGCCCACACACACACACCACTCATACACCGCACCCTTACCCCACTTACACCAACAATACACACATTCGTATAACTTGTATGTCTTGAGTATAGAAAGTTGTGTTGCCAGGTGATCTGTGGTGTACCTGTCGATGTTAGGCTTCTTTGTATTTGGTTATGTGATTGAATTGAGTCTCTTGATGATGGAATCTAAATGTAATGAAGGACAGGGAGGGCTTCGTGTAGCGGGGGGTCGAACTGTGATGTGGCAACGAGATCAAGCCTGTCGCAACGGGATACACTCCCACTATATCCGCACGTGGGGGGCATGGGCCACACCTGGAAGTGCGAGTCACAACGTAGGCTGGGGAACACGTGTCTCATCCGGACACACACGAGTCATACGGCAATACAGTACAGACACATGACACAGACACAGGGATGAGAGTCGGGACACAGGACTCGAACCTTGGCATTACCGTCGGGTAATTAGAGGTCGGGGAATGAACCATATCCAAGCCATGTGAGGTACTTTTTAAGAAATATAATTATACGCTGAAAGCAACAGTATGGCAGCAAGAGGACATACGACGCATTGGACATACACACCGTTGTTTCCGGACATGGGAGACGACGGTGTGACAGTGGGAGGACATGGGAGACGACGGTGTGACAGTGGGAGGACATGGGAGAAGACGGTGTGACAGTGGGAGGACATGGGAGACGATGGTGTGGGAGGACATGTGCGTGTCCAACAAGGCTGTATTTAGGACGCAGCAACTCAAGCAGATAGGAAGGAAGATAAGTACGTGGGTGGACGACTCTGGTGATCTATGTTCTAAACACATGCTCGCGCTCACGCACATGTGCACACAACCACACACTGGCACACATGTCCACGCACCCTCACACACACACACACGTGTGCCTGCAGCCCCCCCCCCCACACGAGTGTCTGCAGCAACACACACACACACACACACACACACACACACACACACACACACACACACACACACACACACACACACACACACACACACACACACACACACACACACACATGTGCCTGCAGCACACGATGGTTGAGTGGTTTAAGGCACCGTGTACACCAGTTGCAATATGCTCCTGGCGGTCCGGGTTCGAGTCACTTCTGGGGTGTGGAGTTTTCATTCGCATATATGCTTGGGGACCATTCAAGCTTGTTCGCATATTTTATATATATATATATATATATATATATATATATATATATATATATATATATATATATATATATATTTATATATATATACATATATATATATATATATATATATATATATATATATATATATATATATATATATATATATATATATATATATACACACACACACACACACATATATACTAGCTGTACCCAGCCACACGTTGCTGTGGCTCACAGCAGCCTTCCACTGTCTTCAGTCCTCCCAAACATTCCCCACTCCCTTCACCTCTCATCCTCCCTACCATTCCCCCCCTCCCTGTCCCCTCGTCCTCCCCACCATCTTTCACTCCCATCCCCTCGTCCTCCCCACTATTCCCCACTCCCTCGTCAAATGCCTTCCCAAATGATCTGATGTCCCTATCAGAAAATTGGGAACATCAAATGATTTGATGTTCCCATCACTGAAATATAAGAAAAACAGTTAAAAACGAAATAAAAAAATGAAAAATAAAAAATAAACTATACTCACGAAATAAACGGTATGGTAAACAACACAGCTCAATTCCAGCACAAAGTCACGCAATATAATTTAATCAAAATGAAAATAAATCGAAATCTATGAAAATTAAATTTATCAATGTAATCGGAAAAATTGAAATGGAATCGTAACATATTTAGTATAGCGTGTGTTGCTATTATGTGCAACAGATGGCGCTGTTTTAAAAAAAATGTTTTTACCTATCACAGGTGTGGCATCTATATAGTAGGTATATAGAAACACGCGCGTATTCGAATGGAACGTTGTGTCAATATTACAAAGCAATCAGTGAAGAATATTCGATTACAGCGTGTGTTGCTCTTACGTCCAACAGATGGCGCTGTTTAAAAAAAAATGTTTTTTCCCGTCACAGACGTGACATCTATATAGTATGTTTATAAAAACCTGCTCGGATGCGAATAGAACGTTATGTGAAAATTTCAAAGCAATCGGTGAAGAACTTTCGGAGATTAGCGATTTTGAACAAACGAACATTTACATTTTTATTTATATAGATATATATATGAATATAAATATAAACCAATATATAATAATATAAATAAAATAAATAGCCTTAAACAGAACATCGCATGTGTGGAAGCATGGGACTGTGAATATATGAATGTTACATAGTAAATTCATTTATAGACATCCACATATACTGAAATACATATGAAAAACCTCTCACACACTCACAGATCTCTGACAAGAGAGAGAGCAAGCTTAGCTTAGCTACCAACACCCACACATCGTGTCAGCAAGGCGGACAGCCCGCCTCCTGTCATAACTCTCACTGTATTTCCCACTCCCAAACTTCCCTTCACCTATTCCTCTCCTATGTCCCAGGGGAGAGTTTACAGCTGTTTACACTCATCCATCACCTGTCTATCGTCCGTTCTTTTTTTTTATTAATACATTAGGTACATGTGCATTAGAGCAGCTACTCTAGACTATATGAAGTGGAGTACAGTGTGTCAAAAAAGCTAACTAGGTGATGCTATAAAATCCCCATCACACAGGATGGTTAGTCATACAGAGGCATGTTATAAGCAGTCTGCACTGGCAGACTCCGGAAGCATTTTGAGGATATCATTAACACAAGATTGAATAAGGTAGCAGTGGTAATACAAGTCCCCATCTCGCAGGATGGTTAGTCATACAGAGCCATGTGTTTAGTAGCCTGCACTGGCAAATTTTGGGTATACTGTGAGGATATCTTCAAGAATACGAGAGTGAATAAAGTAATTGCAAAGCTCCAGGTACCTCATGCCAACTGGTCTGAAAGGTCTAATAACTGGGCATTCAGTGATGTAGTGCGGGAGATCGTGCCGTAGTTCCTGCTCACAGAGTTTGCAACTGGAGTGCTCAGGATTGGGAGATCCGTCACCTGCCACAGGTAACGGTAACCCAACCTGATCCTTGCAACCACTGTGTCACACAGTCTAGTGAACGTTTTGTGCTGTCCATAGATGTAGGTTTCAGATCTGAACAAATCATAGCTTTTTATACTAGTACTTTCAGGTCGTTGGGAGTCAGTAAGTTCTTTCCTATCAGATCTGAATGTTTGGACCAATACAGTTTTGACAGCAGAGATGGGGATACCTAGATCTAATTCAACTTCAAACTTGTTACACGCAATTTGGCTGCAATGTCTGTCTCATTATGATGGGTTATATTTATGTGTGAAGGTATCCATACAAAGGAGATTCGAGACCCTTTACTCTGTGCATCAATTAGGTCATTTATAATTGGGAGTATGAGGTTCTTGCTGTCGATCTTCCAAGAGAAGTTTTCGATTGCTTGAAGAGCAGACTTTGAATCACAAAATATTATTCCTCCTCCAATATTTTTTAATGTACTGGTAGCTAAGTGTATTACTGCTAGTTCTGCTTGTGTGGAGGTCAGCCAGTTGTTTAACCTGACACTGACAGTCTTTGTGCAAATATTATTTCTATAAAACCTACATGCCGCTGCAGTCCGTCCAGTAGAGGATTGGACTGAGCCGTCGGTGTAGACACAGTGCTCGTGAGATCTTAAACTCTCGATGGAGGAGGCAATTGTTTCAAGAGTGACAGCTTTGAGAAGAGTAAGATTCTCATTATCTTTCTTGGTGACAGGTGTGTATGATACTTGAATGGTGGGGTACAGATAAAGAGGAATATCAGAGACTGGTAGATTGCACTTAAAAGGAATGTTAAGTTTAATGAGATTGTAAGCATTGTTGTTCAGCCAATTATCATAAAAGGAGTGAGATCCGGAGCCTGTCTCAGAAAAGCCACAGTCTACGGCCCCGTCAGCCACATTCCGTCTGTATTCCCTGTCTGTCTCTCACCCCATCCCACGCTGTTCTGTCCTTTATCTCGCAAAACTTCTCTCTTGTTTATCTGTTTTATCTGTCTTCCGTACCTGTCTCCCTTACCTGTCCTGTTTACCTGTCTCCCTTACCTGTCCTGCTTATCTGTCTCCCTTACCTGTCTCCCTTACCTGTCTCCCTTACCTGTCCTGCTTACCTATCTCCCTTACCTGTCCTGTTTACCTGTCTCCCTTACCTGTCCTGTTTACCTGTCTCCCTTACCTGTCCTGCTTACCTGTCCTGTTTACCTGCCTCCCTTACCTGTCTCCCTTACCTGTCCTGCTTACCTGTCTCCCTTCAAGCCTTACCTACGGCCCCCCACAAGCCACGCCTACCTCCCAAACAATCCCCAGAAACCACTCCCACAATCCCCGCCTGCTTCACTTACCACAACCCCCCCCCTCCCGCCCCCCCCCCTCCAGGACGCCACCATCACCCCCCCCCCGCCCCCCCTCCAGGACGCCACCATCACCCCCCCGCCCCCTCCAGGACGCCACCATCCCCCCCCCCGCCCCCCCCAGGCACTGACCAACCATTGTCCGGGGTGCGTGACACCCGGACACACTGACCAGAGATCCGTGTCCTGATAGTCCACTTAATTGTTGTGTGTTATAACAAGTTGTTGGGGGGGGGGAGGGAGGGCAGGGGGGGCAGACGGGGGGGGGGGGGAAGGGGGGAATGAGAATGAGGAAAGGAGGGGGGGGGGGAGTTTTTTTTTTCAATTGTATACTAGCCCTACCATCATTAATTCTAGTGATGACGAACCACAACTATAGGACAAGCAGCCAGGCACGGGCGACGGAACGAGCCTGGCACTGGCGAGGAGGGGCTCAAGGTACACGGAGTAATGTGACTACACCCACAGGGTAAACCATGGGGCAGGCGGGACCCAACACCCACCCAGCCTACGCCCACCAGCCACCATGGGATATGATATTGTGGGTAACGCTGGGGGAGGGTGGGGGGGGGGGGGTGAAAGGGCACTGCACTCACCAAGTTGTGCTTGCGGGGGGTTGAGTTTCGGCTCTTTGGTCCCGCCTCTCAACTGGTGTACAGGTTCCTGAGCCTAATGGGCTCTATCATATATACACTTGAAACTGTGTATGGAGTCAGCCTCCACCACATCACTGCCTAATGTATTCCAATTACTAACTACTCTGACACTGAAAAAGTTCTTTCTAATGTCTCTGTGGCTCATGTGGGTACTCAGCTTCCACCTGTGTCCCCTTGTGCGTGTTGGAAGACCTTACTGTTATGAACACAGGTTGGATAACAAGAACTTTTCAAACATGAAATACCAGATCACTGACTGATCTTTTAAGACACTCGGCTGGAATATAGTTGCAAACTAACAACTCCATTCAGATCTGCAATGGGATTATTAAGGGAAAGCGCCAAGCCATTACGACTATATAGCACTTGGAAGGGGTCAGGATAAGGATTTGGGATGGGACGGGGGAAAAGGAATGGTGCCCAACCACTTGGACGGTCGGGAAATTCAGAGCCCCAGAAAGTTGCTGACCTGAAGAACAAGCAAAGGTATTTCACTGGTCGAAATC
This sequence comes from Procambarus clarkii, assembly GCF_040958095.1. NCBI lineage: Eukaryota > Metazoa > Arthropoda > Malacostraca > Decapoda > Cambaridae > Procambarus > Procambarus clarkii. The sequence goes on along the minus strand of NC_091154.1, from coordinate 26,125,230 downwards.
CTCCAATAAAACATATTAATTATAGGTAAGGTTTAAAATACGTTAACTAATATGTATTCTCTAGTGCGCCGCGAGAGAGACGGACAATACATTACGTGCACAAAATATTAAAGGGACTTGTTGTTTAAGATTCGCTACCTGGAACAAAAAGTTCCAAGTAGCACGGGCTATGGTGAACCCGTAGAAAATTAAAGGGACTGATTCCAAATCTACACATGAAAATACTCATGAAATTAGGAGGCATGGCAGGAGGAGCATCACAGCCCCGTGGAGACGCAGGAAGAATACTCTGAGAGAGAAGTCTGTCAACAGAACGAATTCACAAGGGCCGTTATCTTGAGATGATTTCGGGGCTTTTTTTTTTAGTGCTCCCGCGGCCCGGTCCTCGACCAGACCTCCACCCCCAGGAAGCAGCCCGTGACATCTAGCTAACTCCCAGGTACCTATTTACTGCTAGGTAACAGGAGCATCAGAGTGAAAGAAACTCTGCTCATTGTTTCTCGCCGGCGCCCGGGATCGAACCCGGGACCACAGGATCACAAATCCAGCGTGCTGTCCGCTCGGCCGACCGGCTCCCTAGGCCGTGACGAGGGTTCGAACCTACGTCTGAGAGGATCCCAGACGCTGCCTTAATCTGCTGCTTTAATTAATTGATGCATCACGCTATTGTGATTCATGTGTGTAATATAGTCTTATCAACATCAAAGGACGAAGCCTTCTCAATACTCCCTCTAACCCGGCGGGAGCCGGTGGCTGAGCGGACAGAATACTGTACGCGTAATCCTGTGGTCCCGGGTTCGATCCCGGGCGTCGGCGAGAAACTATGGGCAGAGTTTCTTTCACCCTGATGCCCGTATTATCTAGCAGTAAAAAGGTACCTGGGTGTTAGTCAGTTGTCACGGGGTGCTTTCTGGGGGTGGAGGCCTGGTCGAGGACCGGGCCGCGGGGACACTAAGCCCCGAAATCATCTCAAGATAACCTCTCAAGAAGATAACCCTAAGGGACATAACCAATAGATCTCTCAGTAGGGCGTTGATGAGAAGTACTGGATCAACACCTCCACATGATACCAGATCAACCAGGCTGTGATGCATACGTCAGACTACGAGAAGCGGCGACTGATTAGAGACCGGTTGATCAGACCACTAACCAGGAGGCCTGGTCAGAGACCGGGCCGCGGGGACATTGATTCCCGGAACCAAAAACAGGTAAGTACGTCGCGTTCCCGCCCTTGATATACCACCACCTGCCCCCCACCCCCTCAGTCAACCCCTCTACCCCCCCCCCTCAGTCAACCCCTCTACCCCCCCTCCTCAGTCAACCCCTCTACCCCCCCCCTCAGTCAACCCCCTCTACCCCCCCCCCCCCCCACAACCACTACACAATGCCTGCCTCCACTGCTTCACTTTCATTATAGCCAGTCATTTAAGACGTCAATTTGCGCTCTAATTGCCATTCCTTGTTAATTGGTCGTTAAAAATCGGTTAGTGTATTAATGAGCTTGTTATTACCGCTGTTGAGAGGTTATCGTAGATAACTGACGCCAACCCTAGGTCCAGCTTCCACCTTCAGGGGCTTCTGCTCCAGTGATGTATGTTCAGCTGTCTTTTCCCGCGCGAGAGTGTGCGAGAGTGTGCGAGAGTGTGCGAGAGTGTGCGAGAGTGTTTCAAGCTGCTGCCATGATGGAGTGAGTGCAGATGAGAGGCTGTCAAACACCCTTCAACCTCCACTGTATAATTCCCCCCCCCCCCCCCCGCTATCCACACCCAGCAACCTCCACATTATCCTCAACATCATCCATCCCACCAAACAGTTATCCACCATCCTTTACTCTACAGCCTCCAGCTACAACCCCACCATCCCTGTGGGAAGGTTGACAACCTTAAAACCTCCACATAAGTCTTCGCTAATATGCTCAACCACAACCCACAACCACAATCCCCCCCCCCTCAACTACTCGACCATATTACTACAACGTTCATCAGGAATTGTTGAAAATTAAAGTCATGAGAATATCACAAATTGCTTAGCACTGACCTATCTTCTAAACCCAGCCCTCTACACTGACCGAGCCTCCCAGCCCTCTACACTGACCGAGCCTCCCAGCCCTGTACACTGACCTAGCCTCCCAGCCCTCTACACTGACCTAGCCTCCCAGCCCTCTACACTGACCTAGCCTCCCAGCCCTGTACACTGACCTAGCCTCCCAGCCCTCTACACTGACCTAGCCTCCCAGCCCTCTACACTGACCTAGCCTCCCAGCCCTCTACACTGACCTAGCCTCCCAGCCCTGTACACTGACCTAGCCTCCCAGCCCTCTACACTGACCTAGCCTCCCAGCCCTCTACACTGACCTAGCCTCCCAGCCCTGTACACTGACCTAGCCTCCCAGCCCTCTACACTGACCTAGCCTCCCAGCCCTCTACACTGACCTAGCCTCCCAGCCCTCTACACTGACCTAGCCTCCCAGCCCTCTACACTGACCTAGCCTCCCAGCCCTCTACACTGACCTAGCCTCCCAGCCCTCTACACTGACCTAGCCTCCCAGCCCTCTACACTGACCTAGCCTCCCAGCCCTGTACACTGACCTAGCCTCCCAGCCCTGTACACTGACCTAGCCTCCCAGCCCTCTACACTGACCTAGCCTCCCAGCCCTCTACACTGACCTAGCCTCCCAGCCCTCTACACTGACCTAGCCTCCCAGCCCTGTACACTGACCTAGCCTCCCAGCCCTCTACACTGACCTAACCTCCCAGCCCTCTACACTGACCTAGCCTCCCAGCCCTCTACACTGACCTAGCCTCCCAGCCCTCTACACTGACCTAGACTCCCAGCCCTCTACACTGACCTAACCTCCCAGCCCTCTACACTGACCTAGCCTCCCAGCTCTCTACACTGACCTAGCCTCCCAACCCTATACACTGACCTACCCTCTCAGGCCTCTACACTGACCTAGCCTCCCAGGCCTCTACACTGACCTAGCCTGCCATCCCTCTACACTGACCTAGCCTCCCAGCCCTATACACTGACCTAGCCTCCCAGCCCTCTACACTGTCCTAGCCTTCCATCCCTCTACACTGACCTAGCCTCCCAGCCCTCTACACTGTCCTAGCCTGCCATCCCTCTACACTGACCTAGCCTCCCAGCCCTGTACACTGACCTGGCCTCCCAGCCCTCTACACTGACCTAGCCTGCCATCACTCTACACTGACCTAGCCTCCCAGCCCTCTACACTGACCTAGCATCCCAGCCCTCTACACTGACCTAGCATCCCAGCCTTCTACACTGACTGAGCCTCCCAGCCCTCTACACTGACTGAGCCTCCCAGCCCTCTACACTGACCTAGCCTCCCAACCCTCTACACTGACCGAGCCTCACAGCCCTCTACACTGACCGAGCCTCCCAGCCCTCTACACTAACCTAGCCTCCCAGCCCTCTACACTGACCGAGCCTCCCAGCCCTCTACACTGACCTAGCCTCCCAGCCCTCTACACTGACCTAGCCTCCCAGCCCTCTACACTGACCTAGCCTCCCAGCCCTCTACACTGACCTAGCCTCCCAGCCCTCTACACTGACCTAGCATCCCAGCCCTCTACACTGACCTAGCATCCCAGCCCTCTACACTGACCTAGCATCCCAGCCCTCTGCACTGACCTAGCATCCCAGCCCTCTACACTGACTGAGCCTCCCAGCCCTCTACACTGACTGAGCCTCCCAGCCCTCTACACTGACCTAGCCTCCCAGCCCTCTACACTGACCTAGCCTCAGCCCTCTACACTGAAATAACCTCCCAGCCCTCTACACTGACCTAGCCTCCCAGCCCTCTACACTGACCTAGCCTCCCAGCCCTCTACACTGACCTAGCATCCCAGCCCTCAACACTGACCTAGCATCCCAGCCCTCTACACTGACCTAGCATCCCAGCGCTGTACACTGACCTAGCATCCCAGCCCTCTACACTGACTGAGCCTCCCAGCCCTCTACACTGACTGAGCCTCCCAGCCCTCTACACTGACCTAGCCTCCCAGCCCTCTACACTGACCTAGCCTCCAAGCCATCTACACTGACCTAGCCTCCCAGCCCTCTACACTGACCTAGCCTCCCAGCCCTCTACACTGACCTAGCCTCCCAGCCCTCTACACTGACCTAGCCTCCCAGCAATCCACACTGACCTAGCCTCCCAGCCCTCTACACTGACCTAGCCTCCCAGCCCTCTACACTGACCTAGCCTCCCAGCCCTCTACACTGACCTAGCCTCCCAGCCCTCTACACTGACCTAGCCTCCCAGCCCTCTACACTGACCTAGCCTCCCAGCCCTCTACACTTACCTAGCCTTCCAGCCCTCTACACTGACCTAGCATCCCAGCCCTCTACACTGACCGAGCCTCCCAGCCCTCTACACTGACCTAGCCTCCCAGCCCTCTACACTGACCGAGCCTCCCAGCCCTCTACACTGACCTAGCCTCCCAGCCCTCTACACTGACCTAGCCTCCCAGCCCTCTACACTGACCGAGCCTCCCAGCCCTCTACACTGACCGAGCCTCCCAGCCCTGTACACTAACCTAGCCTCCCAGTCCTCTACACTGATCTAGCCTCCCAGCCCTGTACACTAACCTAGCCTCCCAGTCCTCTACACTGATCTAGCCTCCCAGCCCTCTACACTGACCTAGCCTCCCAGCCCTCTACACTGACCGAGCCTCCCAGCCCTGTACACTAACCTAGCCTCCCTGCAGTCCTCTACACTAATCTAGGCTCCCAGCCCTCTACACTGACCGAGCCTCCCAGCCCTCTACACTGACGGAGCCTCCCAGCCCTCTACACTGACCTAGTCTCCCAGCCCTCTACACTTACCTAGCCTTCCAGCCCTCTACACTGACCTAGCATCCCAGCCCTCTACACTGACCGAGCCTCCCAGCCCTCTACACTGACCGAGCCTCACAGCCCTCTACACTGACCGAGCCTCCCAGCCCTCTACACTGACCTAGCCTCCCAGCCCTCTACACTGACCGAGCCTCCCAGCCCTCTACACTGACCTAGCCTCCCAGCCCTCTACACTGACCTAGCCTCCCAGCCCTCTACACTGACCGAGCCTCCCAGCCCTCTACACTGACCGAGCCTCCCAGCCCTGTACACTAACCTAGCCTCCCAGTCCTCTACACTGATCTAGCCTCCCAGCCCTGTACACTAACCTAGCCTCCCAGTCCTCTACACTGATCTAGCCTCCCAGCCCTCTACACTGACCTAGCCTCCCAGCCCTCTACACTGACCTAGCCTCCCAGCCCTCTACACTGACCTAGCCTCCCAGCCCTCTACACTGACCTAGCCTCCCAGCCCTCTACACTGACCTAGCCTCCCAGCCCTCTACACTGACCTAGCCTCCCAGCCCTCCACACTGACCTAGCCTCCCAGCCCTCTACACTGACCTAGCCTCCTAGCCCTCTACACTGACCTAGCCTCCCAGCCCTCTACACTGACCTAGCCTCCCAGCCCTCTACACTGACCTAGCCTTCCAGCCCTCTACACTGACCTAGCCTCCCAGCCCTCTACACTTACCTAGCCTTCCGGCCCTCTACACTGATCTAGCATCCCAGCCCTCTACACTGACCGAGCCTCCCAGCCCTCTACACTGACCGAGCCTCACAGCCCTCTACACTGACCGAGCCTCCCAGCCCTCTACACTGACCTAGCCTCCCAGCCCTCTACACTGACCGAGCCTCCCAGCCCTCTACACTGACCTAGCCTCCCAGCCCTCTACACTGACCTAGCCTCCCAGCCCTCTACACTGACCAAGCCTCCCAGCCCTCTACACTGACCGAGCCTCCCAGCCCTGTACACTAACCTAGCCTCCCAGTCCTCTACACTGATCTAGCCTCCCAGCCCTCTACACTGACCTAGCCTCCCAGCCCTCTACACTGACCGAGCCTCCCAGCCCTGTACACTAACCTAGCCTCCCTGCAGTCCTCTACACTAATCTAGGCTCCCAGCCCTCTACACTGACCGAGCCTCCCAGCCCTCTACACTGACGGAGCCTCCCAGCCCTCTACACTGACCTAGCCTCCCAGCCCTCTACACATACCTAGCCTTCCAGCCCTCTACACTGACCTAGCATCCCAGCCCTCTACACTGACCGAGCCTCCCAGCCCTCTACACTGACCGAGCCTCACAGCCCTCTACACTGACCGAGCCTCCCAGCCCTCTACACTGACCTAGCCTCCCAGCCCTCTACACTGACCGAGCCTCCCAGCCCTCTACACTGTCCTAGCCTCCCAGCCCTCTACACTGACCTAGCCTCCCAGCCCTCTACACTGACCGAGCCTCCCAGCCCTCTACACTGACCGAGCCTCCCAGCCCTGTACACTAACCTAGCCTCCCAGTCCTCTACACTGATCTAGCCTCCCAGCCCTCTACTCTGACCTAGCCTCCCAGCCCTCTACACTGACCGAGCCTCCCAGCCCTGTACACTAACCTAGCCTCCCAGTCCTCTACACTAATCTAGGCTCCCAGCCCTCTACACTGACCGAGCCTCCCAGCCCTCTACACTGACGGAGCCTCCCAGCCCTCTACACTGACCGAGCCTCCCAGCCCTCTACACTGACTGAGCCTCCCAGCCCTCTACACTGACCGAGCCTCCCAGCCCTCTACACTGAGCCTCCCAGCCCTGTACACTGACCTAGCCTCCCAACCCTTCTACACTGATCTAGCCTCCCAGCCCTGTATACTGACCTATCCTCCCAGCCCTCTACACTGACCTAGCCTCCCAGCCCTGTACACTGACCTAGCCTCCCAGCCCTCTACACTGACCTAGCCTCCCAGCCCTCTACACTGACCTAGCCTCCCAGCCCTGTACACTGACCTAGCCTCCCAGCCCTCTACACTGACCTAGCCCCCCAGCCCTGTACACTAATCTAGCCTCCCAGCCCTCTACACTGACCTAGCCTCCCAGCCCTCTACACTGACCTAGCCTCCCAGCCCTCTACACTGACCTAGCCTCCCAGCCCTGTACACTAATCTAGCCTCCCAGCCCTCTACACTGACCTAGCTTCCCAGCCCTCTACACTGACCTAGCCTCCCAGCCCTCTACACTGACCTAGCCTCCCAGCCCTCTACACTGACGTAGCCTCCCAGCCCTCTACACTGACCTAGCCTCCCAGCCCTGTACACTAATCTAGCCTCCCAGCCCTCTACACTGACCTAGCTTCCCAGCCCTCTACACTGACCTAGCCTCCCAGCCCTCTACACTGACCTAGCCTCCCAGCCCTCTACACTGACCTAGCCTCCCAGCCCTCTACACTGACCTAGCCTCCCGTTCTCTCTCCCACTGGGCAAAACATGCTACTGTAACACTGAATCAGTGTTACTGATGTTACATCAACAATAACGACGTTGATTCAATCGAGAAATCTGTTGATAAAGAATCCATAGAGACTATACCCCGGGCCTTAGAGTTCGTGGGAGTCGTTCGTTGCAGCAATAGGAGCCCACTAACGACCCTGAGTAGTGACGTACAGTCACTACTCAGCATGGTAAGGTGCTTGAGGCCAACAACAACAGTCTGGCCTCCAACACACACACACACACACACACACACACACACACACACACACACACACACACACACACACAGACACACACACACACACACACACACACACAGACTTTTGCTTGTATACATATCAAGGAGGTACCCAGCTGTGCCCGGGTCTCTCTCTCTCTCTCTCTCTCTCTCTCTCTCTCTCTCTCTCTCTCTCTCTCTCTCTCTCTCTCTCTCTCTCTCTCTCTCAACCTTTCCCTCATCCTTGTCCTCATCTCCGTTCTACGTGCTTTACTATCATACAGGCTTAGTGTTTTCTCCTCATAATTACCTCTATCTTTCCCCCTCACATCCTTCCATTGTCTCATTTTTACAATTTCCTTCCTTCCGACCATTCTATCTCTATTCCTTCCACTCTCCCCTTCATGCCTCAAATATCGATGATGAGTCAGAATGGGAGAGCCTCGACCCCAGCTAAGGCCCTCAACAGTCACAACTGGAAAGATGCACGCCTGTGTACCATGGTGTGGCCACTCCCCCGCCTGTGTACCATGGTGTGGCCACTCCACCGCCTGTGTACCATGGTGTGGCCACTCCACCGCCTGTGTACCATGGTGTGGCCACTCCCCCGCCTGTGTACCATGGTGTGGCCACTCCCCCGCCTGTGTACCATGGTGTGGCCACTCCACCGCCTGTGTACCATGGTGTGGCCACTCCACCGCCTGTGTACCATGGTGTGGCTACTCCCCCTCCTGTGTACAATGGTGTGGCCACTCCACCGCCTGTGTACCATGGTGTGGCCACTCCCTCGCCTGTGTACCATGGTGTGGCCACTCCCCCGTCTGTGTACCATGGTGTGGCCACTCCCTCGCCTGTGTACCATGGTGTGGCCACTCCACCGCCTGTGTACCATGGTGTGGCCACTCCACCGCCTGTGTACCATGGTGTGGCCACTCCCCCGCCTGTGTACAATGGTGTGGCCACTCCCCCGCCTGTGTACCATGGTGTGGCCACTCCCTCGCCTGTGTACCATGGTGTGACCACTCCCTCGCCTGTGTACCATGGTGTGGCCACTCCCCCTCCTGTGTACCATGGTGTGGCCACTCCCCCTCCTGTGTACCATGGTGTGGCCACTCCCCCTCCTGTGTACCATGGTGTGGCCACTCCCCCTCCTGTGTACCATGGTGTGGCCACTCCCCCGCCTGTGTACCATGGTGTGGCCACTCCCCCGCCTGTGTACAATGGTGTGGCCACTCCCCCGCCTGTGTAGCATGGTGTGGCCACTCCATCGCCAGTGTACCATGGTGTGGCCACTCCCCCGCCTGTGTAGCATGGTGTGGCCACTCCATCGCCAGTGTACCATGGTGTGGCCACTCCCCCGCCTGTGTAGCATGGTGTGGCCACTCCCCCGCCTGTGTACCATGGTGTGGCCATTCCCCCTCTTCTATACCATGGTGTGGCCACTCCCCCTCCTGTGTACCATGGTGTGGCCACTCCCCTCCCCTGTGTACCATGGTGTGGCCACTCCCCCCCTGTGTACCATGGTGTGGCCACTCCCCCCCCTGTGTACCATGGTGTGGCCACTCCCCCCCCCTGTGTACCATGGTGTGGCCACTCCCCCTCCTGTCTACCATGGTGTGGCCACTCCCCCGCCTGTGTACCATGGTGTGGCCACTCCCCCCCCTGTGTACCATGGTGTGGCCACTCCCCCCGCCTGTGTACCATGGTGTGGCCACTCCCCCCCCCTGTGTACCATGGTGTGGCCACTCCCCCGCCTGTGTACCATGGTGTGGCCACTCCCCCCCCCTGTGTATCATGGTGTGGCCACTCCCCCTCCAGTCTACCATGGTGTGGCCACTCCCCCGCTTGTGTACCATGGTGTGGCCACTCCCCCCCCCCGCCTGTGTACCATGGTGTGGCCACTCCCCCCCCCCTGTGTACCATGGTGTGGCCACTCCCCCTCCAGTCTACCATGGTGTGGCCACTCCCCCGCTTGTGTACCATGGTGTGGCCACTCCCCCCCCCCCCGCCTGTGTACCATGGTGTGGCCACTCCCCCCCCCCTGTGTACCATGGTGTGGCCACTCCCCCTCCTGTCTACCATGGTGTGGCCACTCCCCCGCCTGTGTACCATGGTGTGGCCACTCCCCCCCCTGTGTACCATGGTGTGGCCACTCCCCCGCCTGTGTACCATGGTGTGGCCACTCCCCCCCCTGTGTACCATGGTGTGGCCACTCCCTCGCCTGTGTACCATGGTGTGGCCACTCCCCCTCCTGTGTACCATGGTGTGGCCACTCCCCCGCCTGTGTACCATGGTGTGGCCACTCCCCCTCCTGTGTACCATGGTGTGGCCACTCCCCCGCCTGTGTACCATGGTGTGGCCACTCCCCCGCCTGTGTACCATGGTGTGGCCACTCCCCCTCCTGTGTACCATGGTGTGGCCACTCCCCCGCCTGTGTACCATGGTGTGGCCACTCCCCCTCCTGTGTACCATGGTGTGGCCACTCCCCCGCCTGTCTACCATGGTGTGGCCACTCCCCCGCCTGTGTACCGTGGTGTGGTCACTCCCCCGCCTGTGTACCATGGTGTGGCCACTCCCCCTCCTGTGTACCATGGTGTGGCCACTCCCCCGCCTGTGTACCATGGTGTGGCCACTCCCCCTCCTGTGTACCATGGTGTGGCCACTCCCCCTCCTGTGTACCATGGTGTGGCCACTCCCCCGCCTGTGTACCATGGTGTGGCCACTCCCCCTCCTGTGTACCATGGTGTGGCCACTCCCCCGCCTGTGTACCATGGTGTGGCCACTCCCCCGCCTGTTTACCATGGTGTGGCCACTCCCCCTCCTGTGTACCATGGTGTGGCCACTCCCCCGCCTGTTTACCATGGTGTGGCCACTCCCCCGCCTGTTTACCATGGTGTGGCCACTCCCCCGCCTGTTTACCATGGTGTGGCCACTCCTTCCTCTGTAAATTAAAGAAAACAATAGAAATAAATCCAGCCCTCTAACTCCTTCAATAGAACAACTACAACAACAACAACAACTACAACAACAACAACAACTACAACAACAACAAGCACCCAACACCTGAGCATAAAGGCCCCGCAGGTGTTCCCGAGGTCCGGGAGATAGGTGTTATCTCAACATAAATACTTGAGTGAGAGGACACTAACTCCTGGTGAAGGAGTCGACACTAGTGGGCCTCACCCTTCAGCGTCCTCACGCCTCTAATGGCCACCATGAGTCCTGTTTACACGCGGGACCTTCTCTGTCCCAGAGTGAAGGGTGGCAGGGTGGTGTCCTAGAGTGTCCTAGAGTGAAGGGTGGCAGGGTGGTGTCCTAGAGTGTCCCAGAGTGAAGGGTGGCAGGGTGGTGTCCTAGAGTGTCCCAGAGTGAAGGGTGGCAGGGTGGTGTCCTAGAGTGTCCTAGAGTGAAGGGTGGCAGGGTGGTGTCCTAGAGTGTCCCAGAGTGAAGGGTGGCAGGGTGGTGTCCTAGAATGAAGTGTGGCAGGGGGGTTGTCCTAGAGTGAAGAGTGGCCGGGCGGTGTCCTAGAGTGTCCTAGAGTGAAGGGTGGCAGGGTGGTGTCCTAGAGTGTCCTAGAGTGAAGGGTGGCAGGGTGGTGTCCTAGAATGAAGTGTGGCAGGGGGGTTGTCCTAGAGTGAAGAGTGGCCGGGCGGTGTCCTAGAGTGTCCTAGAGTGAAGGGTGGCAGGGTGGTGTCCTAGAGTGTCCTAGAGTGAAGGGTGGCAGGGTGGTGTCCTAGAGTGAAGGGTGGCAGGGTGGTGTCCTAGAGTGTCCTAGAGTGAAGGGTGGCAGGGTGGTGTCCTAGAGTGAAGGGTGGCAGGGTGGTGTCCTAGAGTGTCCTAGAGTGAAGGGTGGCAGGGTGGTGTCCTAGAGTGTCCTAGAGTGAAGGGTGGCAGGGTGGTGTCCTAGAGTGAAGGGTGGCAGGGTGGTGTCCTAGAGTGTCCTAGAGTGAAGGGTGGCAGGGTGGTGTCCTAGAGTGTCCTAGAGTGAAGGGTGGCAGGGTGGTGTCCTAGAGTGTCCTAGAGTGAAGGGTGGCAGGGTGGTGTCCTAGAGTGAAGGGTGGCAGGGTGGTGTCCTAGAGTGTCCTAGAGTGAAGGGTGGCAGGGTGGTGTCCTAGAGTGAAGGGTGGCAGGGTGGTGTCCTAGAGTGTCCTAGAGTGAAGGGTGGCAGGGTGGTGTCCTAGAGTGTCCTAGAGTGAAGGGTGGCAGGGTGGTGTCCTAGAGTGAAGGGTGGCAGGGTGGTGTCCTAGAGTGTCCTAGAGTGAAGGGTGGCAGGGTGGTGTCCTAGAGTGTCCTAGAGTGAAGAGTGGCCGGGCGGTGTCCTAGAGTGTCCTAGAATGAAGAGTGGCAGGGTGGTTGTGCTAGAGTGAAGAGTAGCAGGGTGGTTGTCTTAGAGTGAAGGGTGGCAGGGTGTGTGTGTTCTAGAGTGAAGGGTTGCAAAGGGGGGGGTGCGCTAGAGTGAAGAGTCGCAGGGGAGGGGGTGTTTTAGTGTCCTAGAATGAAGGGTTGCAGGGGGGTGTCCTAGAGTGAAGAGTCGCAGGGGGGTGTCCTAGAGTGAAGAGTTGCAGGGGGGGTGTCCTAGAGTGAAGAGTCGCATGGGGGTGTCCTAGATTGAAGAATGGCAGGGGGGTGTCCTAGAGTGAAGAGTCGCAGGGGGGTGTCCTAGAGTGAAGAGTCGCAGGGTGGTGTCCTAGAGTGAAGAGTGTCAGGGTGGTGTCCAAGAGTGAAGGGTGACAGGGTGGTTGTCCTAGAATGAAGGGTTGCAGGGGGTATCCTAGAGTGAAGAGTTGAAGGGGGTGTCCTAGAGTGAAGAATTGCAGCAGGGTGTCCTAGAGTGAAGAGTCGCAGGGGGGTGTCCTAGAGTGAAGGGTTGCATCGTGTGTGCTACTGAACAAGGAGATGCATGCCGTGTGTGCTACAGAGGAGAGTTGCAGTGCAACAAACCAGCAAGTGTGATGGGCTGGAGGCATCCGCATGCAACACTGCAGGTGTGGCGGACGAGAATCTCAGCAGCCAAATTATGTAGAGTGTAGAATGACAGCTTCAAGCCACAAGTGTCAGGGACTGACAGCTTCAAGCCACAGGTGTCAGGGACTGAAAGCTTCAAGCCACAAGTGTCAGGGACTGACAGCCTCAAACCACAAGTGACACGGACTGACAGCTTCAAGCCACAAGTGACACGGACTGACAGCTTCAAGCCACAGGCGTCAGGGACTGACAGCTTCAAGCCACAGGCGTCAGGGACTGACAGCTTCAAGCCACAGGTGTCAGGGACTGAAAGCTTCAAGCCACAAGTGTCAGGGACTGACAGCTTCAAGCCACAAGTGTCAGGGACTGACAGCTTCAAGCTACAGGCGTCAGGGACTGACAGCTTCAAGCCACAGGTGTCAGGGACTGAAAGCTTCAAGCCACAAGTGTCAGGGACTGAAAGCTTCAAGCCACAAGTGTCAGGGACTGACAGCTTCAAGCCACAGGCGTCAGGGACTGATAGCTTCAAGCCACAAGTGACACGGACTGACAGCTTCAAGCCACAAGTGTCAGGGACTGACAGCTTCAAGCCACAAGTGTCAAGGACTGACAGCTTCAAGCCACAAGTGTCAGGGACTGATAGCTTCAAGCCACAAGTGTCAGGGACTGACAGCTTCAAGCCACAAGTGTCAGGGACTGACAGCTTCAAGCCACAAGTGTCAAGGACTGACAGCTTCAAGCCACAAGTGTCAGGGACTGACAGCTTCAAGCCACAAGTGACACGGACTGACAGCTTCAAGCCACAAGTGTCAGGGACTGACAGCTTCAAGCCACAAGTGACACGGACTGACAGCTTCAAGCCACAAGTGACACGGACTGACAGCTTCAAGCCACAAGTGTCAGGGACTGACAGCTTCAAGCCACAAGTGTCAGGGACTGACAGCTTCAAGCCACAAGTGTCAGGGACTGACAGCTTCAAGCCACAGGTGTCAGGGACTGAAAGCTTCAAGCCACAAGTGTCAGGGACTGACAGCCTCAAACCACAAGTGACACGGACTGACAGCTTCAAGCCACAAGTGACACGGACTGACAGCTTCAAGCCACAGGCGTCAGGGACTGACAGCTTCAAGCCACAGGCGTCAGGGACTGACAGCTTCAAGCCACAGGTGTCAGGGACTGAAAGCTTCAAGCCACAAGTGTCAGGGACTGACAGCTTCAAGCCACAAGTGTCAGGGACTGACAGCTTCAAGCTACAGGCGTCAGGGACTGACAGCTTCAAGCCACAGGTGTCAGGGACTGAAAGCTTCAAGCCACAAGTGTCAGGGACTGAAAGCTTCAAGCCACAAGTGTCAGGGACTGACAGCTTCAAGCCACAAGTGTCAAGGACTGACAGCTTCAAGCCACAAGTGTCAGGGACTGACAGCTTCAAGCCACAGGCGTCAGGGACTGATAGCTTCAAGCCACAAGTGACACGGACTGACAGCTTCAAGCCACAAGTGTCAGGGACTGACAGCTTCAAGCCACAAGTGTCAAGGACTGACAGCTTCAAGCCACAAGTGTCAGGGACTGATAGCTTCAAGCCACAAGTGTCAGGGACTGACAGCTTCAAGCCACAAGTGTCAGGGACTGACAGCTTCAAGCCACAAGTGTCAAGGACTGACAGCTTCAAGCCACAAGTGTCAGGGACTGACAGCTTCAAGCCACAAGTGTCAAGGACTGACAGCTTCAAGCCACAAGTGTCAGGGACTGACAGCTTCAAGCCACAGGCGTCAGGGACTGACAGCTTCAAGCCAAAAGTGTCAAGGACTGACAGCTTCAAGCCACAAGTGTCAGGGACTGATAGCTTCAAGCCACAAGTGACACGGACTGACAGCTTCAAGCCACAAGTGTCAGGGACTGACAGCTTCAAGCCACAAGTGTCAAGGACTGACAGCTTCAAGCCACAAGTGTCAGGGACTGATAGCTTCAAGCCACAAGTGTCAGGTACTGACAGCTTCAAGCCACAAGTGTCAGGGACTGACAGCTTCAAGCCACAAGTGTCAAGGACTGACAGCTTCAAGCCACAAGTGTCAGGGACTGACAGCTTCAAGCCACAGGCGTCAGGGACTGACAGCTTCAAGCCACAAGTGTCAGGGACTGACAGCTTCAAGCCACAAGTGTCAAGGACTGACAGCTTCAAGCCACAAGTGTCAGGGACTGACAGCTTCAAGCCACAAGTGACAGCTTCAAGCCACAAGTGACACGGACTGACAGCTTCAAGCCACAAGTGTCCGGGACTGACAGCTTCAAGCCACAAGTGACACGGACTGACAGCTTCAAGCCACAAGTGTCAGGGACTGACAGCTTCAAGCCACAGGCGTCAGGGACTGATAGCTTCAAGCCACAAGTGACACGGACTGACAGCTTCAAGCCACAAGTGTCAGGGACTGACAGCTTCAAGCCACAGGCGTCAGGGACTGATAGCTTCAAGCCACAAGTGTCAAGGACTGACAGCTTCAAGCCACAAGTGCCAGGGACTGACAGCTTTAAGCCACAAGTGTCAGGGACTGACAGCTTCAAGCCACAAGTGTCAGGGACTGACAGCTTCAAGCCACAAGTGTCAGGGACTGACAGCTTCAAGCCACAGGCGTCAGGGACTGAAAGCTTCAAGCCACAAGTGTCAAGGACTGACAGCTTCAAGCCACAAGTGTCAAGGACTGACAGCTTCAAGCCACAAGCGTCAGGGACTGACAGCTTCAAGCCACAGGCGTCAGGGACTGACAGCTTCAAGCCACAAGTGTCAGGGACTGACAGCTTCAAGCCACAAGTGTCAAGGACTGACAGCTTCAAGCCACAAGTGTCAGGGACTGACAGCTTCAAGCCACAAGTGACAGCTTCAAGCCACAAGTGACACGGACTGACAGCTTCAAGCCACAAGTGTCAGGGACTGACAGCTTCAAGCCACAAGTGACACGGACTGACAGCTTCAAGCCACAAGTGACACGGACTGACAGCTTCAAGCCACAAGTGTCAGGGACTGACAGCTTCAAGCCACAAGTGTCAGGGACTGACAGCTTCAAGCCACAAGTGTCAAGGACTGACAGCTTCAAGCCACAAGTGACACGGACTGACAGCTTCAAGCCACAAGTGACACGGACTGACAGCTTCAAGCCACAAGTGTCAGGGACTGACAGCTTCAAGCCACAAGTGTCAGGGACTGACAGCTTCAAGCCACAAGTGTCAGGGACTGACAGCTTCAAGCCACAAGTGACACGGACTGACAGCTTCAAGCCACAAGTGACACGGACTGACAGCTTCAAGCCACAAGTGTCAGGGACTGACAGCTTCAAGCCACAAGTGTCAAGGACTGACAGCTTCAAGCCACAAGTGACACGGACTGACAGCTTCAAGCCACAAGTGACACGGACTGACAGCTTCAAGCCACAAGTGTCAAGGACTGACAGCTTCAAGCCACAAGTGTCAGGGACTGACAGCTTCAAGCCACAAGTGACACGGACTGACAGCTTCAAGCCACAAGTGACACGGACTGACAGCTTCAAGCCACAAGTGTCAGGGACTGACAGCTTCAAGCCACAAGTGACACGGACTGACAGCTTCAAGCCACAAGTGTCAGGGACTCACAGCTTCAAGCCACAAGTGACACGGACTCACAGCTTCAAGCCACAAGTGACACGGACTCACAGCTTCAAGCCAAGTATCAGGAAACGCCAAATTCTTGTTGTTATTAATCTGAAACAAAGATAATTGTAAAATCAACAAGTTTATTACATTTTAACAATTGTATCCAGGACGCAATCCAATTTGTGTCCTGGGGCATGACAGCTGAGTGGACAGCGCTTCAGATTCGTAGTCCTGAGGTTCCGGGTTCGATCCCCGGTGGAGGCGGAAACAAATAAATTTCTTTAACCCTGATGCCTCTGTTACCTAGCAGTAAATAGGTACCTGGGAGTAAGATAGCTGCTACGGGCTGCTTCCTGGGGGTGTGTAACAATAAGGAGGCCTGGTCAAGGACCGGGCCGCGGGGACGCTAAGCCCCGAAATCATCTCAATATAACCTCAAGATAACCAATTAACACTATTAGCATAACCTACATATGTAAAAAACAGAAAAAAGAGCCAAAACGCTTCCCAACACAACGACACTGGTCGCTTATAGTCCGAATTATGCTGCAACAACAACAGTCTGGTGAGTCAGTGTGGGTCGGCCACCAGGTGAGTGTACTCACAGGTGCGGGTCTCACAGATGACTGACTAACATGACGGTCATAAAGACGACTGATGTGATTTGTATTTACAATCACATAAGACTGATTGTAGAGACTGATTATAGTCAGTCTATTGAGATTGATTGTGAGACTCATTGTAATCAGTCACACAAATGCCAATCAGGTGATTGTATTCATTTATCATTCTCACAAAACAAAAGCTTCCGTCTGGCGATTGGATTCTCCCGTGTCACTAAACGAGACAGGTGTCGGGTGAGTGTATTCACAGGTGTCCTGGCCTGCAGGTGCCCCTCCGTCATCACCGCTACCTCAACGAGCTATTGTTTGCGCGGGCTAATGCGAGTAGTTCCACGCCGCCACCGCCGCTGTTGTTCCAACTCACACGCCGCTGACACTCCCACAACTCCAGAAAGACCCACGGGCTCACCATAGCCCGTGCTACTTGCCCCGCTCCTGTGCCAGGCAAGTTACGGGCTCACCATAGCCCGTGCTACTTGCCCCGCTCCTGTGCCAGGCAAGTTACGGGCTCACCATAGCCCGTGCTACTTGCCCCGCTCCTGTGCCAGGCAAGTTACGGGCTCACCATAGCCCGTGCTACTTGCCCCGCTCCTGTGCCAGGCAAGTTACGGGCTCACCATAGCCCGTGCTACTTGCCCCGCTCCTGTGCCAGGCAAGTTACGGGCTCACCATAGCCCGTGCTACTTGCCCCGCTCCTGTGCCAGGCAAGTTACGGGCTCACCATAGCCCGTGCTACTTGTCCCGCTCCTGTGCCAGGCAAGTTACGGGCTCACCATAGCCCGTGCTACTTGCCCCGCTCCTGTGCCAGGCAAGTTACGGGCTCACCATAGCCCGTGCTACTTGCCCCGCTCCTGTGCCAGGTAAGTTACGGGCTCACCATAGCCCGTGCTACTTGCCCCGCTCCTGTGCCAGGTAAGTTACGGGCTCACCATAGCCCGTGCTACTTGTCCCGCTCCTGTGCCAGGCAAGTTACGGGCTCACCATAGCCCGTGCTACTTGGAACGTGTTCCGAGTAGCTGAATCTATAACAACAACAACATCGAGAAATACACAAGTGACACAAACTCACTTCGGAGGAAAGCTTGCTGTTGACTGTCTAAACAGGGCGTTGAGACTCGCTTATACTCGATTGATTAGTGGTGAGTAAGCCGCCACGAGTGGGGGCACGGGCATGAGTAACCCGTAGGTGGGTACTCAGTGGTCGTGGAACACTTTGACGTGTCTCTGGGCCCCTCGGCTGTTATACTGGACAGTTGGTACTCATACTGGACAGTTGCCTCATACTTTATATAGGGAGTGACCCACGCAGGTACAGGATAGAGGTAGACTCATGAGTATGCCTCATACTCACCCCTACACCACACTCATAATGGAAGACAATTTCCATAGGTTATTGTTTGCGAAGTCCCATCACCGATCCCCATTCATGGGCCGGCCCCCATTACCCCTCACTTTTCATCTCAATGGTCCCCAATTCCTGTCCTTTTCTCAACCCCAACTACTCTTCGCTTTCCCCTATTCCCTGTTCAAGGTGATGCTTTCTTTGACGAATGCAGACTACATATTGTCCAATTGTTACCTGACAAAGGCAGGTGTTGTTGCTGGTTCCTGTGTGTTCCTTAAAGCTGCAGGTGTTACTGCTGGTTCCTGTGTGTTCCTTAAAGCTGCAGGTGTTACTGCTGGTTCCTGTGTGTTCCTTAAAGCTGCAGGTGTTACTGCTGGTTCCTGTGTGTTCCTTAAAGCTGCAGGTGTTACTGCTGGTTCCTGTGTGTTCCTTAAAGCTGCAGGTGTTGTTGCTGGTTCCTGTGTGTTCCTTAAAGCTGCAGGTGTTACTGCTGGTTCCTGTGTGTTCCTTAAAGCTGCAGGTGTTGTTGCTGGTTCCTGTGTGTTCCTTACAGCTGCAGGTGTTGTTGCTGGTTCCTGTGTGTTCCTTACAGCTGCAGGTGTTGTTGCTGGTTCCTGTGTGTTCCTTACAGCTGCAGGTGTTACTGCTGGTTCCTGTGTGTTCCTTAAAGCTGCAGGTGTTACTGCTGGTTCCTGTGTGTTCCTTAAAGCTGCAGGTGTTACTGCTGGTTCCTGTGTGTTCCTTAAAGCTGCAGGTGTTGTTGCTGGTTCCTGTGTGTTCCTTAAAGCTGCAGGTGTTGTTGCTGGTTCCTGTGTGTTCCTTAAAGCTGCAGGTGTTGTTGATGGTTCCTGTGTGTTCCTTACAGCTGCAGGTGTTGTTGCTGGTTCCTGTGTGTTCCTTACAGCTGCAGGTGTTACTGCTGGTTCCTGTGTGTTCCTTAAAGCTGCAGGTGTTACTGCTGGTTCCTGTGTGTTCCTTAAAGCTGCAGGTGTTACTGCTGGTTCCTGTGTGTTCCTTAAAGCTGCAGGTGTTGTTGCTGGTTCCTGTGTGTTCCTTAAAGCTGCAGGTGTTGTTGCTGGTTCCTGTGTGTTCCTTAAAGCTGCAGGTGTTGTTGATGGTTCCTGTGTGTTCCTTACAGCTGCAGGTGTTGTTGCTGGTTCCTGTGTGTTCCTTACAGCTGCAGGTGTTGTTGCTGGTTCCTGTGTGTTCCTTACAGCTGCAGGTGTTACTGCTGGTTCCTGTGTGTTCCTTAAAGCTGCAGGTGTTACTGCTGGTTCCTGTGTGTTCCTTAAAGCTGCAGGTGTTACTGCTGGTTCCTGTGTGTTCCTTAAAGCTGCAGGTGTTGTTGCTGGTTCCTGTGTGTTCCTTAAAGCTGCAGGTGTTGTTGCTGGTTCCTCTGTGCTCCTTAAAGCTGCAGGTGTTGTTGCTGGTTCCTGTGTGTTCCTTAAAGCTGCAGGTGTTGTTGCTGGTTCCTGTGTGTTCCTTAAAGCTGCAGGTGTTGTTGCTGGTTCCTCTGTGTTCCTTAAAGCTGCAGGTGTTGTTGCTGGTTCCTGTGTGTTCCTTAAAGCTGCAGGTGTTGTTGCTGGTTCCTGTGTGTTCCTTAAAGCTGCAGGTGTTGTTGCTGGTTCCTGTGTGCTCCTTAAAGCTGCAGGTGTTGTTGCTGGTTCCTGTGTGCTCCTTAAAGCTGCAGGTGTTACTGCTGGTTCCTGTGTGCTCCTTAAAGCCGTAGGTGACTCTCTTGAATATGAATGTTGAATACAGTGTACGCTGTTGAATACAGTGTACGCTGTTGAATACAGTGTACGCTGTTGAATACAGTGTACGCTGTTGAATACAGTGTACGCTGTTGTATACAGTGTACGCTGTTGAATACAGTGTACGCTGTTGAATACAGTGTACGCTGTTGAATACAGTGTACGCTGTTGAATACAGTGTACGCTGTTGAATACAGTGACTCCTGGAAGAGACCCAGTAAGGTACTGGAACGCGAATAAAGGTGAAAATCAGGAGCCAACGACAGAAGAGGCTGTAGAGAGGCTCGGTGGTCGTCTGTTATCAGAGGTTGGGCCTTAAATAAGAGGCAGCGGGGAGCAGAGAGTGCCATACTCTCACCCCCCCCATTAGGATCTTATCCTCGCCCTTAGACCCGAGTGTATGGACCTACGGGTACCGCAGAGATGACGACGATGGTGTTGGTGGTGGTACTCACCTATTTGTGCTCGCGGGGGTTGAGCTCAGGCTCTTTGGTCTCGCCTCACTTCTGGTGGTGGTAGCAGAAGGTGGCCGGCCTCCCTGTCTGTGGGGGGGTGGGTGTGGAGGTGACTAGGATGGGCGGTGGGTCACCCTGCCAGCTGGTGGCAGGGTGCAGAGGCAGGGTGCAGAGGCAGGAACGTGGAGAGGCAGGGTGCAGAGGCAGGAACGTGGAGAGGCAGGGTGCAGAGGCAGGAACGTGGAGAGGCAGGGTGCAGAGGCAGGGACGTGGAGAGGCAGGGACGTGGAGAGGCAGGGACGTGGAGAGGCAGGGACGTGGAGAGGCAGGGACGTGGCGAGGCAGGGACGTGGAGAGGCAGGGACGTGGAGAGGCAGGGACGTGGAGAGGCAGGGACGTGGAGAGGCAGGGACGTGGAGAGGCAGGGACGTGGAGAGACAGGGACGTGGAGAGGCAGGGACGTGGAGAGGCAGGGACGTGGAGAGGCAGGGTGCAGAGGCAGGGACGTGGAGAGGCAGGGACGTGGAGAGGCAGGGACGTGGAGAGGCAGGGACGTGGAGAGACAGGGACGTGGAGAGGCAGGGACGTGGAGAGACAGGGACGTGGAGAGGCAGGGACGTGGAGAGGCAGGGACGTGGAGGGGCAGGGACGTGGAGAGGCAGGGACGTGGAGAGGCAGGGACGTGGAGAGGCAGGGACGTGGAGAGGTAGGGACGTGGAGAGGCAGGGACGTGGAGAGGCAGGGACGTGGAGAGGCAGGGACGTGGAGAGACAGGGACGTGCAGAGGCAGGGACGTGGAGAGGCAGGGACGTGGAGAGGCAGGGACGTGGAGAGGCAGGGACGTGGAGAGGCAGGGACGTGGAGAGGCAGGGACGTGGAGAGGCAGGGACGTGGAGAGGCAGGGACGTGGAGAGGCAGGGACGTGGAGAGGCAGGGACGTGGAGAGGCAGGGACGTGGAGAGGCAGGGACGTGGAGAGACAGGGACGTGCAGAGGCAGGGACGTGGAGAGGCAGGGACGTGGAGAGGCAGGGACGTGGAGAGGCAGGGACGTGGAGAGGCAGGGACGTGGAGAGGCAGGGTGCAGAGGCAGGGACGTGGAGAGACAGGGACGTGGAGAGACAGGGACGTGGAGAGACAGGGACGTGGAGAGACAGGGACGTGGAGAGACAGGGACGTGGAGAGGCAGGGACGTGGAGAGGCAGGGACGTGGAGAGGCAGGGACGTGGAGAGGCAGGGACGTGGAGAGGCAGGGACGTGGAGAGACAGGGACGTGCAGAGGCAGGGACGTGGAGAGGCAGGGACGTGAAGAGGCAGGGACGTGGAGAGGCAGGGACGTGGAGAGACAGGGACGTGGAGAGGCAGGGACGTGGAGAGGCAGGGACGTGGAGAGGCAGGGACGTGGAGAGGCAGGGACGTGGAGAGACAGGGACGTGGAGAGGCAGGGACGTGGAGAGGCAGGGACGTGGAGAGGCAGGGACGTGGAGAGGCAGGGACGTGGAGAGGCAGGGACGTGGAGAGGCAGGGACGTGGAGAGGCAGGGTGCAGAGGCAGGGACGTGGAGAGACAGGGACGTGGAAAGACAGGGACGTGGAGAGACAGGGACGTGGAGAGACAGGGACGTGGAGAGGCAGGGACGTGGAGAGGCAGGGTGCAGAGGCAGGGACGTGGAGAGGCAGGGTGCAGAGGCAGGGACGTGGAGAGGCAGGGACGTGGAGAGGCAGGGACGTGGAGAGACAGGGACGTGGAGAGGCAGGGACGTGAAGAGACAGGGACGTGGAGAGGCAGGGTGCAGAGGCAGGGACGTGGAGAGACAGGGACGTGGAGAGGCAGGGACGTGGAGAGGCAGGGACGTGGAGAGGCAGGGTGCAGAGGCAGGGACGTGGAGAGGCAGGGACTTGGAGAGACAGGGACGTGGAGAGGCAGGGTGCAGAGGCAGGGACGTGGAGAGGCAGGGACGTGGAGAGACAGGGACGTGGAGAGGCAGGGACGTGGAGAGGCAGGGACGTGGAGAGGCAGGGCAGAGAGGAAGGGCACAAACAGGGTACATTCCCCCACGTGTTTCCATGACTATTATTCCTCAATGAATATAATCATCAACGTGCTTTTAATACTTACCTTAAATATCATTGTTTCTCCCATAATCACTAAACTGTAACTACTGGTTTAGGTATACAGTCATTTGTCTGGTGAACCTATCTTACACATAACAGGTTATAACTTACCTAACCTAACTTACCTGACCTATCTACAATAACCCATCTTACCTAACTTAACCTAACCTAACAAACATCCAACACATATGTAACTTAATATGTGAAACCGAGTCCGTGTTCTCCCTATGCATATAGACACCATAACAATTTTCCACAGATAAAAGAGATTCTAGATAATTATTTAGGTCTTCTCATTCTCATATGCACAAACGCATACAGAATACTCTGGCCACAGTTTCACCTGCACATGCAAACATGAACATACATACTTGCATAAACACATACACAAAACAAACATGCCACAGTCTCATTTGTAGTTTCTTCAAGTTTTCTCCTACCATCGAAACACACAAACATACATGCAAGAGTTATTGTGACAGGGTGAGACCTCAGAATGGTTTGGTGTCACCAGCGGAGTCCCACAGGGTTCTATACCTGGACCTATCTTGTTTCTGATATACGTAAATGATCTTTCAGAGGGTATATACACATGCCTCATTTAGCTAATGATGTTAAAATTATGAGAAGGATTAAGACAGAGGAGGACAGCAAGAGACTACAAGATGACCTAGACAGACAAAAGGAATGGCCCTGCAAACGGCTACTAGATTTTAACTCGAGCAAGTGTAAAGCGATAAAGATAGGTATAGGAAACAGGAGTCCAAACACAAGGTAACAGGAGATGAAATCCTTCAGGAATCAAGAAGAAAGATCTGGGGGTTGATATCACACCAGACCTGTCCCCTGAAGCCCACATCAAAAGGATATCATCACCGTCAAATGCAAGGCTGGCGAACATAAGAACTGCCATTAGAAACTTGTTTAAGTTATCATTCAGAACCTTGTATACCTCATGTCAGTGCAATACTGGAGTATGCGGCTCCAACGTGGAGTCCACATCTAGTTAAACACAAAACGAAGTTAGAAAAGGTTCAGAGGTATGCCATCAGGCTGATGAGTTCACTCCCCTTATCAACGAGATGAGGGGTATGAACTACGAGGAACGACTACTAGAACTAAACTTCACAACACTGGAAGACAGAAAAAGTTAGGAGAGACATCATCGCTATCTATAACATTCTCAGATAAAATGACAGGGTAGATAACGATAAACTATTTAGCACAGGTGGTAAGCGAGCAAGGGGGACACAGGTGGAAACTTGGTACACAAATGAGCCACAGGGACGTTAGAAAGAACGTTTTCAGTGTCAGAGTAGTTAACAGGTGGAATGCATTAGGCAGTGATGTGGTGGAGGCAGACTGCATACACAGTTTCAACTGAAGATATGATAGAGCCCAATAGCTTACTTAGAGGGCTATGTTACGGGGATAGGTTGAAGGAACTGGATCTCACAGCCTTGTAGGACAGAAGAAATAGAGGAGATATGGTGATAACGTACAAGATACTGAGCGAAATAGACAAGGTGGAAAAAGGACAGTCTCTTTGAGTTGAGAGAAAGAAGGACAAGAGAACACAAGTGGAAGCTGGAGTCACAAATGAGTCGAAGAAATATAAGGAAATACTCGACCCTGTACAGGAGGTCAACAAGTGGGATGCAATAAGAGAAGTTGTGGAAGCCACCTTCATCCACAACATTTAGGAAGGTTCTCTAAATTAGAAAATTTGCTTTTCTATTTTAAATTTGTCATAGGAAAGGTTTCCTAACAATCACTATAAAGGTTTTAATTAATTGTTAGAATAGTAAAGCTTTAACGCAACAGGTACAACAAGGCTGGTAGGCGGGGCATGAAGAGCTAGACCTCACTGCCCCGTAGTCACTAATAGGTAAGTACAGTAGAGGTGATCACCACAACAGAGCTGGTCAGCTCAGTTGTCACCACAGTGAGGGTGGGCCACCAGCCTGGCCACCACAGGGAGGGTGGGCCACCACAGGGAGGGTGGGCCACCACAGGGAGGGTGGGCCACCACAGGGAGGGTGGGCCACCACAGGGAGGGTGGGCCACCACAGGGAGGGTGGGCCACCACAGGGAGGGTGGAGCACCACAGGGAGGGTGGGCCACCACAGGGAGGGTGGGCCACCACAGGGAGGGTGGGCCACCACAGGGAGGGTGGGCCACCACAGGGAGGGTGGGCCACCACAGGGAGGGTGGGCCACCACAGGGAGGGTGGGCCACCACAGGGAGGGTGGAGCACCACAGGGAGGGTGGGCCACCACAGGGAGGGTGGGCCACCACAGGGAGGGTGGGCCACCACAGGGAGGGTGGGCCACCACAGGGAGGGTGGGCCACCACAGGGAGGGTGGAGCACCACAAGGAGGGTGGGCCACCACAGGGAGGGTGGAGCACCACAGGGAGGGTGGGCCACCACAGGGAGGGTGGGCCACCACAGAGAGGGTGGGCCACCACAGAGAGGGTGGACCACCAGCCTGGCTACTCGGTAGCGGGCCAGGATAGGTTTGTGAGGAGCTCCCTCATTAGTGATATCTCCAACGACCTCAAGAGGGCAGGAGTGTCCACCACCACCACACTCCTCACACCCATTCTCTGCCTTGTTTCCCCCCATTAATGTCTTTCTAAAAGGGAAGCAGAAGATAGGAGTGGCATCAACCCATTATCCATCCTGCGACTCGAGAATTAAAACTAAAACAACATATTGTGTGAAGCTAAATATAAAATAATAAGTCAATATTTCTCAAAAGTTGTATTAAATTCGTTTTTTTCTCACTGTGAGGAATTAATATATTTACATTGATGTAGCAGCAACCCGACTTCTCTTTGGGTCGGAGTTAGATGCGCTAATATCCTAGTTTGGACTAGCTCTTTGTGTATCACTGGTGTGGTTACTGAGTCACAACACTGCTAAGTATACGTACACATTGTTATGTGTCCTCTATGGACAGGGTTAGTGATCCGTTCTTAGACTCGACAGTGTAGTTCGTTGTTGGGCTCTCGAGTCCAAATGTCCAATACACCTTGCGTCAACTTTGTGAAAGAGAAAACCTGCACTCCCTTGAACAATATATTGTAGAATGTGCCATATTAACTAACTTTCGCCCTCCTGGGCTGAGGTATGCTGAATGCTGTACCTACTATATGAACACTGGAACACTTGATATATTGGACTTGTACCCAAGATTGACTATGTATTGAATCAGTTATACAATGTTTGTGATGTAACTATAACCTGAGCTTGTAAAAGCACCTTAATCACTTTCCGGGGTTAAGGGCTTAATAACACACTAATTTATATAGCAGCTATCTTACCCTGTCAAAATAGGAGAAACATAAATGTGTGTATATATGTATATGTATATAAA
The DNA here is from genome assembly GCF_040958095.1 of Procambarus clarkii. Taxonomy (NCBI): domain Eukaryota; kingdom Metazoa; phylum Arthropoda; class Malacostraca; order Decapoda; family Cambaridae; genus Procambarus; species Procambarus clarkii. The sequence goes on along the minus strand of NC_091154.1, from coordinate 26,099,423 downwards.
TGTATATATATATATATATATATATATATATATATATATATATATATATATATATATATATATATATATATATATATATATGTCGTACCTAGTAGCCAGAACGCACTTCTCGGCCTACTATTCAAGGCCCGATTTGCCTAATAAGCCAAGTTTTACTGAATTAATATATTTTCTCAAATTTTTTTCTTATGAAATGATAAAGCTACCCATTTCATTATGTATGAGGTCAATTTTTTTTAATTGGAGTTAAAATTAACGTAGATATATGACCGAACCTAACCAACCCTACCTAACCTAACCTAACCTATCTTTATAGGTTAGGTTAGGTTAGGTAGCCGAAAACGTTAGGTTAGGTTAGGTTAGGTAGGTTAGGTAGTCGAAAAAACATTAATTCATGAAAACTTGGCTTATTAGGCAAATATGGCCTAGCATAGTAGGCTGAGAAGTGCGTTCTGGCTACTAGGTACGACATATATATATCTAAACACGAGGATGATTGATTGCTGAGGATTAAGCCACAGGATGTGGCACGGGCAAAAGAGGATGATGGGTTGCCGGATGATTTAACCTCACTACACTCACCTCACATGGAGCTCCCTGAAGCATGCACTTCTTCAAGCAGCGCATCAGAACACGACTCCCAGCTTGATCCACGCGTTAAGCTTAAGCTTGCAGTCACCGGCAATCAGTTCCTCCGCATTGCCTGGTTCACTACCGCTCAAGGGAGATCTTCCTCCCTCTGCTGGAGGGGAAAGATCTGCTCCTGGAAGGTAATGAGACGGTCGGCCATCTCCACGGGACATTCAACGCCCAGATGACCAATACAGCCACACTGTATTGACCAATACAGCCACACTGTATTGACCAATACAGCCACACTGTATTGACCAATACAGTCACACTGTATTGACCAATACAGCCACAATGTATTGACCAATATAGCCACACTGTATTGACCAATACAGCCACACTGTATTGACCAATACAGCCACACTGTATTGACCAATACAGCCACACTGTATTGACCAATACAGCCACACTGTATTGACCAATACAGCCACACTGTATTGACCAATACAGCCACACTGTATTGACCAATACAGCCACACTGTATTGACCAATACAGCTTGGGTTGCCTAGCGTAGCGGAACTTATCGTATGTTCCGCCACTAACACTTTGCTTTAATTGTCCGTTCAAACGGACACGCTCCACTTTTCCATACCAAGAGCACTATGGATGATGTCATTACACAACTTGAACGGCGCATCTTTCACAGCAACGACCGAGAACGTCTTAACTCATATTCACAATGCACACTGAGCACCTGCCGTTTTGCCAGCTCGCAACCTTGTCCTCGTCCACAAACTTAAAATAAACACTATATCACAACTCATTGTTTGCGAAACACATGAAAACACACCAGGGGTCAGATTCACGAAAGCACTTACGCAAACACTTACGAACCTGTACATCTTTTCTCAATCTTTGGCGGCGTTGTTTCCAATTATTAAACAGTTAATGAGCTCCGAAGCACCAGGAGGCTGTTTATAACAATAACAACAGTCGAATGGGAAGTTTTCATGATTGTAAACTGTTTAATAAATGTAACGAAAGCCGTCAAAGATTGAGGAAAGATGTACACGTTCGTAAGTGCTTGCGTAAGTGCTTTCATGAATCTGGCCCCAGGTCATTAATAAATTGACCCGGTGAGTTTTCACCAGGTCAACATCGGTTAGTTGAATTTCACTCGCTCAACATCGAACAACGTAGCACTTTTAAGTTCGTAATCCATGTTGCAGGAGGAGGGCAACCCTACTGACTCAGACGACCCTTGCGGAGGCATGGACGACCCCATACTGACCCCAGCTCCTACCTTGCAGCAGGCCACAGCCCACAGCCCCCAGACGAGTAACCAGCAGTTAGGTAGTGCAAACACCAGTCGGACATGGCAACGGAGGACACATGTCCGTCCCATGGGATGTCCAACCACAACCCACAACAGTTGTCTGATTCCTGGGTTTACCTATTTATTGGCAAATGAACAGAGCCACCATATGTAAGGAGACTTGTGAGCCAGCACCATCCTCTTCCTTTGATAGTACTTATGGAATGATGAGGATATCTGGTCACATACTCAGATTAGGTATATATATATATATATATATATATATATATATATATATATATATATATATATATATATATATATATATATATATATATATATATATATATATATATATTTAATATTAGTATATTTTGGTAGCAGTCTTTCCTGTAGACATATATTATTAAATATGACCGAAAAAGTAAGATTAATCATTCTAACACGAATTTTCTCAACATTTCTTATGGTTCTTTTCACTGTCGATGGTAATTGAAAAATCAGTTCTCCAAAATTCATTTTTATTTCCAGTCTGACGCGACACTTGAACGCGTTTCGTAATAACTTATTACATTTTCAAAGATTTTTCGAAAAATGTAATAAGTTATTACGTTAAAGTCTTTGAAAATGTAATAAGTTATTACGAAACGCATTCAAGTGTCGCGTCAGACTAGAAATAAAAATGAATTTTGGAGAACTGATTTTTCAATTACCATCGACAGTGAAAAGAACCATAAGAAATTTTGAGAAAATTCGTGTTAGAATTATTAATCTTACTTTTTCGGTCATATTTAATAATATATGTCTACAGGAAAGACTGCTACCAAAATATACTAATATTAAATATATACATATATATATATATATATATATATATATATATATATATATATATATATATATATATATATATATATGTGTGTGTGTGTGTGTGTGTGTGTGTGTGTGTGTGTGTGTGTGTGTGTGTGTGTGTGTGTGTGTGTATCACGAAAATAAACACGAGATTAAAAATGTGACAGTGTCAGACCACGGTGGAAAATTGAAACAGGAATTTCATTAAGTACTTTCGTATATTAATACTTCACTCCTTCTGAAGATATATTAATATACGAAAGTACTTAAGGAAATTTCTGTTTCAATTTTCCTCCGTGGTCTGACACTGTCATATATATATATATATATATATATATATATATATATATATGTCGTACCTAGTAGCCAGAACTCACTTCTCAGCCTACTATTCAAGGCCCAATTTGCCTAATAAGCCAAGTTTTCCTGAATTAATATATTTACTATAATTTTTTTCTTATGAAATGATAAAGCAACCCTTTTCTCTATGTATGAGGTCAATTTTTTTTTATTGGAGTTAAAATTAACGTAGATATATGACCGAACCTAACCAACCCTACCTAACCTAACCTAACCTATATTTATAGGTAAGGTTAGGTTAGGTAGCCAAAAAAAGCTAGGTTAGGTTAGGTTAGGTAGGTTAGGTAGACGAAAAAACATTAATTCATGAAAACTTGGCTTATTAGGCAAATCGGGCCTTGAATAGTAGGCTGAGAAGTGCGTTCTGGCTATTAGGTACGACATATATATATATATATATATATATATATATATATATATATATATATATATACATATATATATATATATATATATATATATATATATATATATATATATATATATATATATATATACATATATATATATATATATATATATATATATATATATATATATATATATATATATATATATACATATATATATATATATATATATATATATATATATATATATATATATATATATATATATATATATAGATATGTATATATATATATATATATATATATATATATATATATATATATATATATATAGATATGTGTGTGTGTGTGGAAATGTTCGTTTGTTCAAAATCGCTAATCTCCGAAAGTTCTTCACCGATCGCTTTGAAATTTTCACACAACGTTCCATTCGCATCCGAGCAGGTTTATATATACATACTATATAGATGTCACGTCTGTGACGGTAAAAAAAACATGCTTTTTCTGAAAAACTATGTTTTTCATGTGTGGAAAATCTTCGAAACCTCTTTACCGATTGCTTTGAAATTTTGACACAACGTTCAATTGGAATAGGTACGTCTTTTTTTACATATCAACTATATACATCCCTCACCTGTGACAAGAAAAAACGTGCATTTCTTGAAAAACAGCGCCACCTGTTGAACGTAAGAGCAACACACGCTGTAATCTCTGAAAGTTCTTCACCGATTGCCTTGAAATGTTGACACAACGTTGCATTCAAATAGGCGCGTCTTTCTATATACCTGCTATAAAGATGCCACCTTTTTGATAGGTAAAAACATGCTTTTTTTGAAAAACAGCGCCATCTGTTGCGCATAGTAGCAACATTCACGCTATACTAAATATGTTACGAATTCCATTACAATGTTTCCGACAGCATTGATAAATTGTATTTTCATAGATTTCGATTTATTTTATTTTTTATTGAATTATTTTGTGTGACATTGTGTTAGAATTGAGCTGTGTTGTTTATCATAGCGTTCATTTCGTAAGTATAAGTATAGGTGCCACACCTGTGACAGGTAAAACTATGCGTTTTTGACAAACAGCGCCATCTGTTTCATGTAAGAGTAACACACATGCTATACTAAATATGTTACAATTCCATTTCAATGTTTCTGATTACATTGATAAATTGAATTTTCATAGATTTTGATTTATTTTCATTTTGTTTAATTATTTTGTGTGAATTGCGTTGGAATTGAGCTGTGTTGTTTACCATACCGTTCATTTTGTGAGTATAGTTTATTTTTATATTTTTTCATATTTCATTTCATTTGGTAACTGTTTTTCTTATATTTCAGTGATGAGAACATCAGATCACTTGATGTTCCCAATGTTCTGATGGGAACATCAGACCATTTGGGAAGGCATCGGACGAGGGAGTGGGGAATGGTGGGGATGACAGGGGACAGGAAAAGTTGTTGTGGCTCAGCAACGCGTGGCCGGGTACTGATAGTATATATATATATATATATATATATATATATATATATATATATATATATATATATATATATATATATATATATATATATATATATATTTAGGGGTACCACCACTGGTTTAATTAAAGGGACCCACATCCTCGAAGAAGAAAATAAATAGTGTTCAGAGAAGACCTTGTGGATTCTCACTGAATACCTTAATCTTTTCCTCTCCTACCACCCCTATTATTTTTTTTTTATTTATTTGATTTTATTGCAATGCTACAGTTTACAGAAAACACACACTTATATAACAATATAACAATATACCAATCAGTGTTCGAAGACCTCGTCCAGCTCCTCGGGGGTTGGGTGCGTACCCAAGATACAGCACGCATTTCCCCTCTGAACAGCGACACTGAGGCGCTGGAACATAAAACTGGCAGCTCTTGGGTCTCTAGTCTTCCCAATGAGTTCCTCGCCCAGCTCCTTCAGGAACTTAAGTGCACATTTACCCCAGGCGCCCAGAGTCTCAGAGCCTATTGGCACTAACCTGTAACAACGTTCTAGGTCCCTGTACTTGTTAGTTTTCTGGGTCTCCCTGAAGGTGGCCGCCCCGCCTCCCTCAGCTGCGCTGTAAGGTAGATAGGTATCGGTCAATGTGGATGCACACGTATAGTCCCACACGATCTGTTTACCTTCTCTCCATGGCTGCAGGGTGACTCCATCTGGGCGTTTTTGGCTGTTGTCAGGTCTGCACAACTGAGGTTCCCTTTGTACTGGGCACTCAGCTGAAGCCAAACTTCTCTTGATGATGTCATTGACTGCTTCATGTCTGGCAATCTTTCCCTGTGTCTTACGACAGATGAGACCATGGCTGCCGTATTGGTCTGCCCGTGCATGGCCGCAAATACTCAGGTGCTCGGTGGAGATAGGGGCGGCAAGGCGCAGGGCAACACCAATACTTAGGGTCCGATGGTCCAGGCGGGTGCCCAAGGCGGAATATATATATATATATATATATATATATATATATATATATATATATATATATATATATATATATATATATATATATATATATATATATATATATATACACACACATCACAAACAATAAACATATTACCGAATAATCTCAGTGATCAACATATACACTTATTCCTTTACACAAGCAGTATGTTACCAGACGTACACAAAAATATACTTTTATGACCAGGAACACAGACATTTTGCAATATACATCCAGATAATTCAACAAAAGGTTACAATCTTGGTGCAAAATTCTTATATCTCTCCAGAATATCATCAATCTTTCACTAAGGGTGAAGGGTGAGGGTGTGAGACCGTAACATACCACATAGTCTACACTCGGTGGCATTAACACCTATAATAACACATAATATGATCGCAGTTTAATTTGAATAATGCTGGAGAACCATTTTTTGTCAACATTTAGACAGAAAACACAATATTAAGTAGGAATATTCTCTCATAAATAGAGAGAAAGAGAGAAATCTTAGTTCCTTTCTCACGTTAACAATTGTGAGAGTTGTGGGACAGCTGAGGATGATGCCCGTGGCATCATGGTGCTCATCATCTAGACCTTGTAGTTGTTTACTTTTTACTTTTAATATACAAGAGTTGTTACATTCTTGTACAGCCACTAGTACGCGTAGCGTTTCGGGCAGGTCCCTGGAATACGATCCCCGCCGCGAAGAATCGTTTTTTCATCCAAGTACACATTTTACTGTTGCGTTAAACAGAGGCTACCGTTAAGGAATTGCGCCCAGTAAATCCTCCCCGGCCAGGATACGAACCCATGACATAGCGCTCGCGGAACGCCAGGCGAGTGTCTTACCACTACACCACGGAGACTGTTTACAAGAACACTTAACAAGATGTAAAGCATAATAATCAACAACAGATCGAATGAAGACTAATATAAAATCTACGAGAATATTTTATGTTAATGCCAAATCCTTTTGCCCACAACAACCATTAAGAATACAAATCGTGGCAGTGGTAAACCGCTGTTTTCTTTCCTAAAGTTTACACTAACACCGCTGCCTCAATGTTGTCTCCGTGTGCAGTGACCAGAAGCATTTGGGCAAGTGTGGTATATCCCAGTCGCTCGAGTCCTTCACCTACCCTTTGCAGTATTCTCTGATCTTCTTTTTCTTTCTGTGTGTTAAGGGTGTAGGAAGGTTTACCTTCGTGTGTTAAGGGTGTAGGAATGTTTACCTTCGTGTGTTAAGGATGTAGGAAGGTTTACCTTCGCGTGTTAAGGATGTAGGAAGGTTTACCTTCGTGTGTTAAGGGTGTAGGAAGGTTTACCTTCGTGTGTTAAAGGTGTAGGAAGGTTTACCTTCGTGTGTTAAGGGTGTAGGAAGGTTTACCTTCGTGTGTTAAGGGTGTATGAGGGTTTACCTTCGTGTGCTAATTGTGTAGGAGGGTTTACCTTCGTGTGTTAAGGGTGTATGAAGGTTTACCTTCGTGTGTTAAGGGTGTAGGAAGGTTTACCTTCCTACACCCGGTGATGACACCGTAGTGTGGAAATGGCCGGAAAGTTACTCTTCGTGTTATGATACAGCCCGTCTTCCTAAGGTGTTCCTACGTCAAGAAACTGTCGTACTACCCTTATCCTAACCTACCAGAGGACCCAAAACTGAAAACGGAACAGTTTGTCAATTTCGCGAGCCGTTACCATTTTCTAGTAGGACAATTTTTGTCCTTATACTTAGCATATTTGTTTTCATTTGGGAGAGTATACGTCAAAATGCGACGTTGTGTTAAGAGGACAGGTTGTATGATAACCGTCTACTCCAACACTGCACCCGAACCATTTGGGATGGACGGTAGAGCGACGGTTTCGCTTCATGCAGGTCGTCGTTCAATCCCCGACCGTCCATAAGTGGTTGGCCACCATTTCCTCCCCCCGTCCCATCCCAAATCGTTATCCTGACCCCTTCCAAGTGCTATAATAGTCGTAATGGCTTGGCGTTTTCCGCTGATAATTCCCCCTTCCAACACGGCGTGAGAAGTGAATTGGATAGTTTTTGTTTCTGTGACCACGATCGTCAGTCTTCATATCCCCCCTTGCTTGCTTAATTCTTGCTTGGTTTACCGTGTTATTAGTCTACCTTGTTAGTACAGTGCTCCTTGTCCTGCTTTACCTCAGCACTTCACATGGTCTCCACCAACGCCCTCTCAGCACCGTATACATGCCTCTCAGGAGCTCGCATTGGCTGAGAAGTTATATACACGCCAGATTTCTTATTATTAAGGATCATGAGTTATATGAGTCTTTGGGTAAAGTTAAGATCGGTGAATCAAGTCTTCAAGATGTTGAGGACAATGACCGAGAAGTTCAGGCTAAAGCCATTCGTTAAAGCCACATGTGTGGCTGGAGTGTTGGTGCAAGGCAGGTAACGGGAGACACAACGAGGACAGAGTAGGGAAGGGTTATAAGTAACGAGGAGTACTAACAACGAGGTACACTAATAAAACATGCTCTCGACCTTAGCGACGCATAATGGCGCACCGAGACACTATAATATCTAACGACCGCAATGACTTTAAAGAAACACTTTAATATAGATATATATCAGGCAGAATACAATCAATTGACAGATAATAAACACTCTATAATAATGCAGAATACGTATTGCCCCTCAGAGCAAGCCTCGACTACATGTGTAAATCAAGTGACGAGTAACGAGACGCATCATCATCCAACAACGCAGCTAATGAAATGGAGCTCAAACAAAGGGGCTAGCCAAGGAAACGGGAAGGGCGCTGGGTAATGAAGGCATAATTAAAGAGGCAGCTGAGAACGAGGTCCCTGCTAACGAGAGCGAGACGGGCAGTTAACGAGGGGCCGCGGGTGCAGGAGGCGTTACCACAGGTGACAGTCATGGCAGTAAAATCCACATTAAGATGCCTCGCCTTGCTTAATGCCTCCCAGCAACACTTCTGCTCCCCCACCCACGTTAATTTGTCTCCCATGCCAGAAACACCTTCCTTGCCCTCCTTAAACCGTATGTGGCCACCTACCGTTAACTCCACACACTGAACGAGCCCCCAGCGTCCCCAGCGTCATGTTCTGGGGGATGGACTTGGCGGGAGCCGGCAGTTTAACGGAGGTAATAAGCTGTTTGTTGTGCACGTAAAGTCCGGCCGGTGGAAGTCTTGGAGTGCAAGGGGGCGACCCACCACGAAGCCAGCAGCGTTGACGCCCGCTTCAGTAGTGAACTTTATTGTTTATTGAGCTGAGAACCCACCCAGAGGCCACCCCAGGTGTTCTGTGTGCTTCCCCTACGATCTATACTGCCTCTCTAGTCTACTTACTGCCTCTCTAGTTCACTGTCTTTCTGATCTATTGCCTCTCTGGTCTAATACCTATCTGGTCTATTGGTTCACAGGTCTACTGACTCTCGGATCTACTGCCAATCTGGTCGAATGACTCTCTGGTCTACTGGCTCTATCTTTTAGTACTCTTCTGGTCATCTGGCTATATCGTCTAAATACCCTTCTAGTCATCTGGCTCTCTAATCAACTGCCTCTGTGGTCTGATGCCGCTCTGTTAGCCATTCTCACATCAAATAAACCTCAATTCTTCCAACAGTGACATATCAGCTTTAAGCTTACTGAAAACTGCGAGAGCTCCACGACCGCTCCAATCTGACCCTCTCAGTAGCCGAGATCTTAAGCCCGGAACATCCTTAATTTTCTCTCAGATTAAGCTTTTAAATAACTGTGGTTTGAAGGCGACTTATTAATAGGTTCATTAGGATGTTTGAGCAGTTCTGGTGTTAACTCCTGACCTTTAACAGCTTTGGTCTGAATGTGTACAACCTATGTCTATTGGGTGACCTTTGAACCTTTCAACAGCTCAAGCTTGAACAGCCCAGGTCAGGAGGTGACCTATGAAGGCCTAGCCTCGTAATAGGCCTGTTAATTTTACATTACATTAAATTTGTTGCAATATTATTCATGTAGAATTCATTGGTGGTTGATGCAAACATATTGCACATCTGACTTCTTTCAAGAAGGATGTAGTGCAGGCCCCTCCCCTCTGCCGTGTGTAGGATGGCTGTGCTAGTGACATTCATGCAAGATTAGCTTCATTCATGCATTCATTAGCTTCATTCAATGAGATCTTCAGTCATGCCTAATGTGTTTCACGCTTCATTCATGTATGAAATGTTTCAGGCTTCATTCAAGTAGAATACATTTCATGTATGTAGGATGCATTGCTAATTTCATTCATAATTTGCTGAAATCATTCACGAAGGATTCAATGATTTCTTCATTCTTACAGTGGGTGTCTTAGCATCCTAGCAGTAGTTGTCGTAGCACTCCAGCAGCACCACAGCACCACAGCACCACAGCCCTCAGCACCCCAGTACCACCCCAGCTGCTGGGAGAAGGCTAATGTGGCGCCAATCTACAAGAAATGAGATATAAACGAAGCACTAAACTACAGACAAGTGTCACTCACAAGCATTCCTTGCAAAGTACTTGAATGAATTATAAGGTTAAGACTGGTTGCACACCCAGAAAGAATTGGGTTTGTAAGTATTATAAGTATAAACAACATGGCTTTAGAGAAGGTAAATCATGCCTGACGAACCTCCAGGAGTTTTATGATAACGTAACGAAAATGAGGCAAGACAGAGAAGTCTGGGCAGATTGCATATTTCTGGACTGCCAGAAAGCTTTTGATACAGTGCCACATAGGAGGATACCATGCAAACTTGAGAGGCAGGTTGGAGTAGGCGGCAACGCATTAATTAACATGGGTAAGGAATTACCTGACAGACAAGTGTCAGAGAGTGACAGTGAGGGGCGAGGAGTCCGACTGGCGTAGAGTAACAGGCGGAGTGCCTCAAGGATCGGTGCTGGGACCCTTACTATTTCCTATTTATGTAATCGACTTGACTGCAGGAGTTGAGTTTTACATGTCGATGTTTGCAGATGATGCAAAACTAATGAGGAGGGTTGAGACAGATGATGATTGTAAGATTCTCCATGACGGTTTGAATAAGCTGCAGAGCTGGTCCGAGAAATAGCTGCTAAAGTTCAACGCCAGCAAGTGTAAGGTGATGGGAATAAGACCATGAGCCAGAAAACCGAGAGGCCAATACACGATGAAGGGGAAACTACCTCCCTTTAACAACTAGAGGAAAGGATCTGGGAGTGGATATAACACCAAGGCTTATATAAATAGAATAACGTCGGCTACATACTCTTCGCTAGCAAAGTCAGAACATCCTTCAAGAACTTGAATAAAATGGATTTTTAGTAGGCATCCGTCAATCCCGTGGGGTTATGGGGTTGTGACCTGTGTGTCTAGTTCGATGCAGCGTCTGCTGTGGCTGTGGAGTCCAACCCAGGAACGGCAGTCCTGACCGCAGTGAGCGCAGATAAACGCCGGAGCGGGTGCGTCTGACAGTGGTCGAGATTTCCTCTGAAGTCTCTTTTGCTCCGCCTGCCTCTTCAGTTCGCCCTCAAATTGCTGGAGTCCCTTCTGCACTGTGCATCTCCAGGCACATCTGTCCGCAGCTGCTGCCTCCCAAGTGTTGATGTCGATGCTCAGCTGCTTCAGGTCGCGTTTGTAGGCATCTTTGTAACGCAGCTGGGGTTTTCCGGGGGTCTCTTTCCTGATGCCAGTTCTCCATACAAGAGGTCCTTCGGTATGTGGCCATCTTCCATGCGTATGACATGTCCCAGCCATCGCATGCGTCTCTGCTTCAGGAAAGTGAACACTGAAGGGACTCCTGTTCTCTCGAGTACTGTGTTGTTGGTGACGTGGTCTTTCCACGTGATGTCAAGGATGCGACATCACGTGATTCCGCATGTGGAAGGTATTAAGCCGTCTCTCCTGGCGAGAGCGCAGGGTCCAGGATTCCGAGAAGTGTACTCCCCACACATACCATGTAGACTCGAGCCTTGGTGTACACTGTCAGTTTGGCATTTTTCCAAACGTGCTTCATGAGCCTGGCCAGTGTTGTTGCGGCCTTCCCGATACGCCTGTTGAGCTCAGTGTCCAGGGAAGGGGTGTCTGAGATTGTGGAGCCCAGGTACACGAACTCGTGGACCGCCTCCAGCACATAGTCTGTGATGTTTATACAGGGTAGCTCATTGACGTCTTGTCCCATCACCTGTGTCTTCTTCAGGCTGATTGTCAGGCCGAATGCGGAACAGACTGCGGCAAGTGGTTGAGTGGCTGCTGCTGCAGGCCTTCTGCTGTGTGTGTGGTGATCCCTGCGTCGTCGACGACGAGGAACTCCCGAGGATCCTCATCCTCATCCTCAGGAGGATTCTCATCCTCGGGAGGATTCTCATCCTCAGGAGGATTCTCATCCTCGGGAGGATTCTCATCCTCGGGAGGATTCTCATCCTCGGGAGGATTCTCATCCTCGGGAGGATTCTCATCCTCGGGAGGATTCTCATCCTCGGGAGGATTCTCATCCTCGGGAGGATTCTCATCCTCGGGAGGATTCTCATTCAATGTGGATTTTAGATCACTGTATACGGCCTATGTGAGGCCAGTTTTAGTGTAGGCCGCCCAGTCGTGGAGCCTTCATCTAAAAAAAAAACATAAGGAAGCTCGAAATGTTGCAGAAGTTTACAGCGAGACTCGTCCCAGAGCTGCCAGGGATGAGGTATGAAGAAAGTCTGAAGGAACTAAACTTGACGACGTTAGAAAGGAGGGAGACGGAACGACATGATACAGACGTATAAGATACTTAGAAGGATTGACAGGGTGAGAAAGAAGAAATGTTTACAATGAATCCCAATAGAACAAGGGGGGGGGGGGGCAGAGGTGGAAGCTTGAGACTCAGATGTGTCATAGAGATGTAACAAAGTTTTGTTTTAGCGTAAGGGAAGTTAGTAAATGGAATGACCTAAAGGAGCAGGTTATTGAGGCAAACTCAATCCACAATTTAAAAAAAAAGGTATGCCAGGGGAATAGTTCAGGAGTTATTGCATTAGGCGACCAGCTGCTAGAAAAGCAGCGTCCAAGGGCTAGAGCTCAATCCTGCAGAAGTAAGTGAGTTCAAATAGGTAAGTACACACACACACACACCTCGGGAGGATAATTATAGACCGGTATCATTGACAAGTATAATAGTCAAAATATTGAAAAAAATAATTAAAACTAAATGGGTAGAACACCTGGAGAGAAATTATATAATATCAGACAGACAGTATGGTTTTCGATCTGGAAGATCCTGTGTATCGAATTTACTCAGTTTCTATGATCGAGCAACAGAGATATTACAGGAAAGAGATGGTTGGGATGACTGCATCTATCTGGACCTAAAATAGGCTTTCGACAGAGTTCCACATAAGAGGTTGTTCTGGAAACTGGAAAATATTGGAGGGGTGACAGGTAAGCTTCTAATATGGATGAAAAATTTTCTGACTGATAGAAAAATGAGGGCAGTAATCAGAGGCAATGTATCGGACTGGAGAAATGTCACAAGTGGAGTACCACAGGGTTCAGTTCTTGCACCAGTGATGTTTATTGTCTACATAAATGATCTACCAGTTGGTATACAGAATTATATGAACATGTTTGCTGATGATGCTAAGATAATAGGAAGGATAAGAAACTTAGATGATTGTCATGCCCTTCAAGATGACCTGGACAAAATAAGTATATGGAGCACCACTTGGCAAATGGAATTTAATGTTAATAAATGCCATGTTATGGAATGTGGAATAGGAGAACATAGACCCCACACAACCTATATATTATGTGAGAAATCTTTAAAGAATTCTGATAAAGAAAGAGATCTAGGGGTGGTTCTAGATAGAAAACTATCACCTGAGGACCACATAAAGAATATTGTGCGAGGAGCCTATGCCACGCTTTCTAACTTCAGAATTGCTTTTAAATACATGGATGGCGATATACTAAAGAAATTGTTCACGACTTTTGTTAGGCCAAAGCTAGAATATGCAGCGGTTGTGTGGTGCCCATATCTTAAGAAGCACATCAACAAACTGGAAAAGGTGCAAAGACATGCTACTAAGTGGCTCCCAGAACTGAAGGGCAAGAGCTACGAGAAGAGGTTAGAGGCATTAAATATGTCAAAACTAGAAGACAGAAGACAAAGAGGTGATATGATCACTACATACAAAATAGTAACAGGAATTGATAAAATCGATGGGGAAGATTTCCTGAGACCTGGATCTTTAAGAACAAGAGATCATAGATTTAAACTAGCTAAACAAAGATGCCAGAGAAATATAAGAAAATTCACTTTCGCAAACAGAGTGGTAGACGGTTGGAATAAATTAGGTGAGAAGGTGGTGGAGGCCAAGACCATCAGTAGTTTCAAAGCGTTATATGACAAGGAGTGCTGGGAAGAGGGGACATCACGAGCGTAGCTCTCATCCTGTAACTATCTTCTTGAGGTTATCTTGAGATGATTTCGGGGCTTTTTTTAGTGTCCCCGCGGCCCGGTCCTCGACCAGGCCTCCACCCCCCGGAAGCAGCCCGTTACAGCTGACTAACTCCCAGGTACCTATTTACTGCTAGGTAACAGAGGCATTTAGGGTGAAAGAAACTTTGCCCATTTGTTTCTGCCTCGTGCGGGAATCGAACCCGCGCCACAGAATTACGAGTCCTGCGCGCTATCCACCAGGCTACGAGGCCCCGTAGCCTGGTGGATAATTACCTAACTACACTTAGGTAATTACACTTAGGTAATTACACACACACAGGCAACGAAAGTTAGGCAAGAAAGAGAGGGGCGGGTAGTCTGCATGTTGTTACACTGTCAGAGGTCCTATGACACAGTACCCTGGAAGAGGCTCTTACAAAAGCTGAATAAACAGGCAGGAATAACAGGTAAAGTGATCCAGTGGATAAAGGAGTATCTAAGTAGCAGAAAAGTCCCCGTGGCGATCATTGTGGCGCAGTTGTAACATACGCCCAGAGCTTCGCCAGCGATTTGGCCTGGGTTCGTATCCTGGCCAGGAAGGATTTACTATGCGCCAATCCTTAACTCTACCCCTCTGTTCACCCAGCAGTGAATGGGTACCTGATTGTTAAATGATTTTTAAAGGGTCGAATTCCAAGGAAAATTAAGATTAAGGACCTGCCCGACACGCTATGCGTGCTAGCGGCTTTAAAAGAATGTAAGAATTCTTGTAAATATAAATAAAAAAAATCAATAATATAAAAACAGCGAGTTAGCGTGAGGGGAAACCTCAGAGGTAGTGATGTCACCAGCGGAGTCCCACAGGGCTCTGTACTTGGACCCATCCTGCTTCTGATATATGTAAACGATCTTCCAGAGAGTATAGACTCGTCCCTTTCAATGCTGGCTGATGTTCAAGAGAGTGCATGTTTTCTCTTTCACAAAGTTGACACATTGTGTACTCGACATTTGGGTTTTGAGAAAGCTGAGCTTGTAAAAGCACCTTCATCAACCTGAGCTTGTAAAAGCACCTTCATCACCTTCAGTGATTAAGTGCTTAATTGCACACTAGTTTCTTTATCAGCTATCTCACCCTGTCAGAGTAAATGAGACAGATGTATGTGAATGCATGTGTGTGTATATGTATGTATATGTATGGGTATAAAGTATATATGGAAGCTGATCAGAATTACATTTCACCTTTGTGAATGTACATTAATGACACTATGTAAAAGACACATCAAACACTTTATGTAGGGCATACGTAAATCTGTGTATCTATGTATTTACGTATGTAGGTTAGCTTAGCATTTTAAAAGCACCGAATCACCTTCTGTGGTTGAGGGTTCAATAAACCCCTGAACTCTATGTTTAACATTTCTCTAACCCTGTCCATGGAGGGCAGAAGAAAATGTATATATGCTGGTTAGCATTGAAAATGTGTGGCCACGTCTGTGGTAGAAAATAATAAAAAAAAAAAATAATAAAAAAAAAAAATGCTGGCTGATGAAACCATGATGAAAAAATTATGAAAAGAATCAAGACAGAAGAAGATAGACAGAGACAGTAGGACGACCTGGACAAACTGGAAGAATGATCTAGAAAATGGCTTTTAAAATTTAACTCAAGTAAGTGTAAAATAATAAAATTAGGTAAAGGGAGAAGGAGGCTGAACACAAGGTACCATCTGGGAGGTGAAATACAGCGAGTCAATTAGAGAGAAAGATCTCGGGGTTGATTTCACACCGAACCTGTCCCTAGAGGCCCACATTCAAAATGATATCATCAGGAGGCAATTCTTATGTTGTCCAATCTGGCATATGCCAGATTGGACAACATAAGAATTGCCTTTTAAAACTTGTGTAAGGAATCATTCAGTACCTTGTATACAACATCTGCCAGACTAATCCTGGAGTATGCAGCTCCAGCCTGGAGTCCATACCTAGTTAAAAAAAGAGTTAGAAACGATTCAGAGGTATGCCACCCAGACTAGTCCCAGAGCTGACTGGTATGTGTTACGAGCAAAGGCTGCGGGAATTAAACCTCACGTCTCAGGAAGACAGAAGAGTTAGGGGAGAGATGATCACCATCTACAAAATTCTCAGGGGAAATTGAGAGGGTGGACAACAACCAACTATTTAGCATGGGTGGAACCACGAAGAAGGGGTCACAGGTGAAAGCTTAGTACTCAAATGAGCCACATATATATAAGACATACTTTGTTTAGAGTCAGAGTAGTTAACAAATGGAATGCATTAGAACAAATCCACAAGAGCCGTGACGAGGATTCGAACCTACGTCCGAGATCATCCCAGACGCTGCTTTAATCGACTGAGCTACGACATGGTAAAAGAGTTAAAACCAGAAACTGTACCTAACTTACTTGGATCCTGCAGCCTCTCCGAGACACAAACCAGGGTTTTACACAACTCCCCCATGCACTCAAGCTATGTCAATAGGCCTTTCTACCCTGGATTTGTTCATTGATGCATCACGCTATTGTGATTTCTGTGTGGAATGCATTAGGCAGTGATGTGGTGGAGGAAGACTCCATACACAGTTTTAGATGTAGATATGATAGATCATATCTACACCAGGATATCTAAAGAATCTACGGGCTCACCATAGCCCGTGCTACTTGGAACTTTTTGTTCCCAGTAGCTGAATCTATAACAACAACAACAATCTAAAGAATGTGTACACCAGTTGATTGACAGTTGAGAGGCGGAACCAAAGAGCCGAAGCTCAACCCCAGCAAACACAACATACATACATACATACATACATACATACATACATACATACATACATACATACATACATACATACATACATACATACATACATACGATGGGCCTTGACCTTCAATTAGTCATTCCAGCAGAATCGCCAATTATGCGCCAGCGTTCTCTTATGAGGAGACGCTGTTCCGCTACACTGTCTAGAGCACTCGACGACGAACGCTCTAAGGTGGCGCGGCACACTCCACTCTTGAGCTCCTCTCTGTTGGGGCCCTACTCCCCTCCTTAGGTGCCACGGCTCACCTCTGGGGAGCACCTCAGTCGCACTACGGGGCAGAGTGCCCAGGGAACCCCTGCCTTGCCCCCCGTAGTGAGGGAAGTTACCCGACCGCTCCGGCGTCGTCCTGCTGACGCGTCCCTGGAGACGACAACGCAGGTCGGGTTGCTCGTCCATAAGGTTACATCAGCAAGGTCGCCAACGCCTTCCTCTATGGTCAAGTAATATTTCCATACACAGCGATAACATATAAATGAACAAATCCACAAGGGTCGTGACGAGGATTCGAACCTGCGTCTGGGATGCTCTCGGACGCAGGTTCGAATCCTCGTCACGGCCCTTGTGGATTTTTTCATTTGATGCATCAAGCTATTGTGATTCCTGTGTGTGATAACATGTAATTAGTTTACTCAAATAAGATTACACCGTAATAACCCGTAAACGTCTCTATAGTTTTATCCGGTAGCAACACTCTTGTTATTAATCAACTTATATATATATATATATATATATATATATATATATATATATATATATATATATATATATATATATATATATATATATATATATATATATATATATATATATATATATATCCTAGGTGTCCTGTTTGCAAACTTCTACATGGGTACCATCGAGCAAAAAGTCTTAGTCGACATGAACTTGAAACCGGCCATATACTGCAGGTATGTTGACGACATTTTTACACAGGTACCTGATGTCAGACATCTGCAGGAGCTGAAGGAGGCATTTGAGCAGAGTTCCGTGCTGCGTTTCACTTACGAGATGGAAAAGGATGGGAAGCTGCCCTTTCTAGATGTAACAGTCATGGAAAAGAGCGGAGGTTTCCACACTGCAGTCTACACTAAGGAAACGAACATAGGAATGTGCCTAAATGCCAACAGCGACTGCCCAGACAGGTACAAGAGGAGTGTTGTTAACGCATATGTCGACCGTGGTCTCAGCCACAGCTCAGAATG
>NC_091154.1:26068565-26076065 GCF_040958095.1 Procambarus clarkii | reverse complement strand
ATTTCCTGACCTTCGTACCCGCCTCCCTCCCTCACCCTCCCTCACCCTCCTTCACCCTGCCTCACCCTCCTTCCTCACCCTCCCTCACCCTGCCTCCCCTTGCTTCCTCACCCTCCCTCACCCTCCTCCCTCACCCTGCCTCCCCTCCCTCCCTCACCCTCCCTCACCCTCCCTCACCCTGCCTCCCCTTGCTTCCTCACCCTCCCTCACCCTCCCTCACCCTGCCTCCCCTTGCTTCCTCACCCTCCCTCACCCTCCCTCACCCTGCCTCCCCTTCCTTCCTCACCCTCCCTCACCCTCCCTCACCCTGCCTCATCCTGCCTCACCCTGCCTCCCCCTCCTCCCTCACACTGCCTCTCCTCCTCCCTCACACTGCCTCCCCTCCTCCCTCACACTGCCTCTCCTCCTCCCTCACACTGCCTCCCCTCCTCCCTCACACTGCCTCCCCTCCTCCCTCACACTGCCTCCCCCTACTCCCTCACCCTGCCTCTCCTCCTTTCTCACACTGCCTCTCCTCCTCCCTCACACTGCCTCTCCTCCTCCCTCACACTGGCTCTCCTCCTCCCTCACACTGCCTCTTCTCCTCTCTCACACTGCCTCCCCTCCTCCCTCACACTGCCTCTCCTCCTCCCTCACACTGCCTCTCCTCCTCCCTCACACTGCCTCTCCTCCTCCCTCACACTGCCTCTCCTCCTCCCTCACACTGCCTCTCCTCCTCCCTCACACTGCCTCCCCTCCTCCCTCACACTGCCTCTCCTCCTCCCTCACACTGCCTCCCCTCCTCCCTCACACTGCCTCTCCTCCTCCCTCACCCTGCCTCTCCTCCTCCCACACACTGCCTCTCCTCCTCTCTCACACTGCCTCTCCTCCTCCCTCACCCTGCCTCTCCTCCTCCCTCACACTGCCTCTCCTCCTCCTTCACACTGCCTCACCCTCCTCCCTCACCCTGCCTCCCCTCCTTCCTCACACTGCCTCCCCTCCTCCCTCATACTGCCTCTCCTCCTCCCTCACACTGCCTCCCCTCCTCCCTCACACTGCCTCTCCTCCTCCCTCACACTGCCTCTCCTCCTCCCTCACACTGCCTCTCCTCCTCCCTCACACTGCCTCCCCTCCTCCCTCACACTGCCTCTCCTCCTCCCTCACACTGCCTCTCCTCCTCCCCTCACACTGCCTCTCCTCCTCCCTCACACTGCCTCCCCTCCTCCCTCACACTGCCTCTCCTCCTCCCTCACACTGCCTCTCCTCCTCCCTCACACTGCCTCCCCTCCTCCCTCACACTGCCTCCCCTCCTCCCTCACACTGCCTCTCCTCCTCCCTCACACTGCCTCCCCTCCTCCCTCACACTGTCTCTCCTCCTCCTTCACACTGCCTCTCCTCCTCCCTCACACTGCCTCTCCTCCTCCCTCACACTGCCTCTCCTCCTCCCTCACCCTGCCTCTCCTCCTCCCTCACACTGCCTCTCCTCCTCTCTCACGCTGCCTCTCCTCCTCCCTCACACTGCCTCTCTTCCTCCCTCACCCTGCCTCTCCTCCTCCCTCACACTGCCTCTCCTCCCTCACACTGCCTCCCCCTCCTCCCTCACACTGCCTCTCCTCCTTCCTCACACTGCCTCACCTCCTCCCTCACACGGCCTCCCCCTACTCCCTCACCCTGCCTCTCCTCCTCCCTCACACTGCCTCTCCTCCTCCCTCACACTGCCTCCCCTCCTCCCTCACACTGCCTCTCCTCCTCCCTCACACTGCCTCTCCTCCTTCCTCACACTGCCTCTCCTCCTCCCTCACACTGCCTCTCCTCCTCCCTCACACTGCCTCCTTTCCTCCCTCACACTGACTCTCCTCCTCCCTCACACTGTCTTTCCTCCTCCCTCACACTGCCTTTCCTCCCTCACACTGCCCTCCTCCTCCCTCACACTGCCTCTCCTCCTCCCTCACACTGCCTCCCCTCCTCCCTCACACTGCCTCTCCTCCTCCCTCACACTGCCTCCCCTCCTCCCTCACACTGCCTCTCCTCCTCCCTCACCCTGCCTCCCCTCCTCCCTCACACTGCCTCCCCCTACTCCCTCACACTGCCTCTCCTTCTTCCTCACACTGCCTCACCTCCTCCCTCACACTGCCTCCCCCTACTCCCTCACACTGCCTCTCCTCCTCCCTCACACTGCCTCTCCATCCTCCCTCACACTGCCTCTCCTCCTCCCTCACACTGCCTCCCCTCCTCAATCACACTGCCTCTCCTCCTCCTTCACACTGCCTCCCCTCCTCCCTCACCCTGCCTCTCCTCCTCCCTCACCCTGCCTCTCCTCCTCCCTCACACTGCCTCCCCTCCTCCCTCACACTGCCTCCCCTCCTCCCTCACACTGCCTCCCCTCCTCCCTCACCCTGCCTCTCCTCCTTTCTCACACTGCCTCTCCTCCTCCCTCACACTGCCTCTCCTCCTCCCTCACACTGGCTCTCCTCCTCCCTCACACTGCCTCTCCTCCTCTCTCACACTGCCTCCCCTCCTCCCTCACACTGCCTCTCCTCCTCCCTCACACTGCCTCTCCTCTTCCCTCACACTGCCTCTCCTCCTCCCTCACACTGCCTCTCCTCCTCCCTCACACTGCCTCTCCTCCTCCCTCACACTGCCTCCCCTCCTCCCTCACACTGCCTCTCCTCCTCCCTCACACTGCCTCCCCTCCTCCCTCACACTGCCTCTCCTCCTCCCTCACCCTGCCTCTCCTCCTCCCTCACACTGCCTCTCCTCCTCCCTCACACTGCCTCTCCTCCTCCCTCACCCTGCCTCTCCTCCTCCCTCACACTGCCTCTCCTCCTCCTTCATACTGCCTCACCCTCCTCCCTCACCCTGCCTCCCCTCCTTCCTCACACTGCCTCCCCTCCTCCCTCACACTGCCTCTCCTCCTCCCTCACACTGCCTCCCCTCCTCCCTCACACTGCCTCTCCTCCTCCCTCACACTGCCTCTCCTCCTCCCTCACACTGCCTCTCCTCCTCCCTCACGTTGCCTCCCCTCCTCCCTCACACTGCCTCTCCTCCTCCCTCACACTGCCTCTCCTCCTCCCTCACACTGCCTCCCCTCCTCCCTCACACTGCCTCTCCTCCTCCCTCACACTGCCTCCCCTCCTCCCTCACACTGCCTCTCCTCCTCCTTCACACTGCCTCTCCTCCTCCCTCACACTGCCTCTCCTCCTCCCTCACACTGCCTCTCCTCCTCCCTCACACTGCTTCTCCTCCTCCCTCACCCTGCCTCTCCTCCTCCCTCACCCTGCCTCTCCTCCTCCCTCACACTGCCTCTCCTCCTTCCTCACGCTGCCTCTCCTCCTCCCTCACACTGCCTCTCCTCCTCCCTCACCCTGCCTCTCCTCCTCCCTCACACTGCCTCTCCTCCCTCACACTGCCTCCCCCTCCTCCCTCACACTGCCTCTCCTCCTTCCTCACACTGCCTCACCTCCTCCCTCACACTGCCTCCCCCTACTCCCTCACCCTGCCTCTCCTCCTCCCTCACACTGCCTCTCCTCCTCCCTCACCCTGCCTCCCCTCCCCCCTTCACCCTACCTACTCCTAGAAGTGAGGGAGGAACACAGGGAGAAGCATGATGAGGAAGTAAGGGCAGTGAGTGACTCATGGTGTGAGGGAGGTACTGTGCTTACCTATCAGTAATTACCTGTCAATGACTAGGTCAGATCACGCTGCTGCGACTCTAGCCTTCTCGCGCCTCTTGCGTTTAATAGTTTAACTATTCTCAAGGTCGTAATTACACAAAGAAATCACAATAGCGTGATGCATCAAATGAACAAATTCACAAGTTTATGATAGAGCCCAGTAGGCTCAGGAATCTGTACACCTGTTGATTGACAGTTGAGAGGCGGGACCAAAGAGCCAGAGCTCAACCCCCGCAAGTACAATTAGGTGAGTACAAGGGCTGTGACGAGGGTTCGAACCTACGTCGTAGATTCGAACCCTCTTCACGGCCCTTGTGGATTTGTTCACTTCAAGTTCGTAATCCTTATCGAGTCTGGCCTTCAGGTGGTCGATAGAGGTGACTTACGCGATTTCTTCTTTCAAGACATTCCACTTGTTGCATTCCACCCGTAAAGGGTGTGAATATTTCCCTACAATTCTTCGATTTGTTTGTTTCCGACTTCCACTTGTGGTCTCTATTCCTTCTCTCTATTTCAAGAGGCTGCCTATTCTTCATTGTTGCTTCCTTTTGTATCTTGTATGTTGTGATCATGTCTACTCGGTTAATTCTGTACTCCAGGGTTGTGAGGTTCAGTCCCCCTCAACTTATCCTCATAGTCACAAACCCTGATAGGTCTGGCAACAATCTTTTTGCCAGCCTCTGTTTTTTTTCGATTGTACTTTTATGCTTTACTCTGTGCAGATTTCAGGCCATTACTGCACATTCCAGGAGTGGTCCAACAAAAGCTCTGTTGGCTGCAGTCAAAGATAACTTACTTAGATTTCTAAACGACGCTCTAATGATTGCCAGCGTTTCATTTGCTGCTGATGTCACTCTGGCTATGTATGCCACTGGTGTTAGTTTTAGAATTATACACACTTATATTCACTATATCTCTCTCTCTCTCTCTCTAATTCCTGTAGGTGTTTTCCCCGTATGGTGTAGAAGTCTTCTAGTCTCCCTTTTCCAGTTCCCATCTTCATTACCTTACATTTGTTGGGACTGAACTCCAAAAACCATCTTTTTGTCCTCACCTGGAGTTTGTCAAGATCTTTCTCTAACTTTTTTCGGTCTTCCTCACGTTTTACATATCTCATTAGTTTAGCATAATCTGCAAACATTGACATGTAAAAGATCTCTCCCTCGGGTAGATCATTCACATAAATTAGGAAGAGAAGTGGTCCCAGGACCGAGCCTTGGGGGACTCCCACTCACATTCCTTCAGCTGGAGACCTCGCCTCTCATTGTGACTCTTTGTCTTGCCAGTTCAGTAACGTCCCAGTTATCCCAGTTTGCTTCTCTATCATGTACTTTCGTATGGAACAGTATCAGATGCTTTTAGGCAGTCTAGAAAAATAAAATATTTGCAGCCTTCTTTTACCTGTTGTATCTTAGTAATCTTGATATTGAACTCGATTAATTTTGTCACGTACGACTTTCCCATTCTTAATCCAATAAGATTAAAATTAATTTGTACCATCTTAAGATTAATTAATCTTAATCTTCTTTGGATACAATGTTTACCCTCTCCTCGTGCTCCACTGTTCTCAACCTCATTACTCTCTCCACTCTAATTTAGTGCCCAATTGTTCCCATTTTTTTTTATATTGGGACTACGTTTGCCACTTTCCTGAATTATGCGAGATTTCCTATCTCGAGTGTTTGATTGAAAAGGCCAGTTAATGGGTGACAAAATACGTCCTTCAGCAGCCATAGTAATATTAAGTGTGACTCCCTTGTGATTTTGCTGCATCTATAGTTCCTCCAACTGATTTGTAACCTTTAGCACAGTGAATAATGTGCCCGTGAGTATTTCCGTCGGTCTTTCGTCTCGCAGCTCTGGTCTAAATCTTGACTTATTTATAAAGACCTGAAATCTTTTGATGAGTTCCTCACATACCTCCCTGTCGTTTTCTGTGAGAATTCGCCACTGCCTGTTCAACCTAATCACGTGATATCTCACGATAATTTTTCTCTACCTATAACCATGAAATATCTTTTGTTGTTCCTTAGTTTTCGCCGCCATGTCGTTTACAACTTGCTTCTGGGCTTCGCTTCTGTCTTTGGTGTATTTAATTCTGATTCTCTATGGTCCATATCTGCTGTCCTCCTCTCCAGGTCCCTGCACTTTCTCCATGTGTTTCTGCTCCTCATCTTTGCTTCTAAATCATGCATATTGAACCATACGTTGCTCTCTCGTCCGCCGCCTTCTTGAGAGCGATGTACAGCTCGGTGGTTTTTGCACGTTGCTGAGTGCTGACTTCTATCATGTTAGGTGTTAGCTTTCTTTCCTGTTCTCTCTCTCACTGGACTTCTCGCAGATTTGGGTGAAGGGGCGAAGGAGGTACGGAAAGTGTAGGGGTTTGATAGGAATAAGAATGAGGGAGGTGTGAGGGTGAGGTTTATATGAGGGTGAGGCAGGTGTGAGGGTGAGGTTTATGAGGGTGAGGCAGGTGTGAGGGTGAGGCAGGTGTTTTTGAAATGAAAGGTTTGGGGATAAGAGAGGTTTGACAGTAAGGAAGATGTGATGGTGAGGATTAATGACGGTCAGGGTGAGAAGAATGAGTGTATGAGGGCGACGGAAGTGTAAGGGTGAGGGAGGTATGAGGCAGCTTATCTAACGGTGCTTACCTAACAGTGTCTACGGGGCATCGAGGTCTAGCTCTTTGATGCCCCGCCTTCTAGCCCTGTTGTACCTATTGCAATAAACTTAACTATTTTCGCATTCAAATTCTTTGTCTAATCTGGCCTTAAAGTTGTGGATGGAGGTGGCTTCCACAACTTCTTCATGCATTGCATTCCACTTATTGACCACCTGTACAAGGTACGAGTATTGACCACCTGTACAAGGTACGAGTATTGACCACCTGTACAAGGTACGATTATTGACCACCTGTACAAGGTACGAGTATTGACCACCTGTACAAGGTACGAGTATTGACCACCTGTACAAGGTACGAGTATTGACCACCTGTACAAGGTACGAGTATTGACCACCTGTACAAGGTACGAGTATTGACCACCTGTACAAGGTACGAGTATTGACCACCTGTACAAGGTACGAGTATTGACCACCTGTACAAGGTACGAGTATTGACCACCTGTACAAGGTACGAGTATTGACCACCTGTACAAGGTACGAGTATTGACCACCTGTACAAGGTACGAGTATTGACCACCTGTACAAGGTACGAGTATTGACCACCTGTACAAGGTACGAGTATTGACCACCTGTACAAGGTACGAGTATTGACCACCTGTACAAGGTACGAGTATTGACCACCTGTACAAGGTACGAGTATTGACCACCTGTACAAGGTACGAGTATTGACCACCTGTACAAGGTACGAGTATTGACCACCTGTACAAGGTACGAGTATTGACCACCTGTACAAGGTACGAGTATTGACCACCCGTACAAGGTACGAGTATTTCCTTACATTTCTTCGGCTCATTTGCGTTCCAGCTTCCTCGTGTGTCTTCTTGTCCTTCTTTCTCTCAGTATGAAGAGCCTGACATTGTCCACCTTTTTGAGTCCCCTCATTATCTTTTATGTTGAGATCATATCCCCTCTGTTCCTTTTTTCCTGAAGGATTGTGAGATTTAGTTCCACTAGCGTATTTTTGTAGGTTAACCCTCTTAGCTTTGGCATCGATCTTGTTGTAAACATTTGTACGTTTTTCAGTTATGCCTTGATCATTTACACAGTGATGAGTCCATGCCAGTGCTGCATATTCCAGTATTGGTCTAACGAATGTTGTGTATATTGCTTTGAAGGAGTCCCGATTTAGGTTCCATACAATTTTCTTATATGCAGACGAGGACTC
>NC_091154.1:26033565-26063565 GCF_040958095.1 Procambarus clarkii | reverse complement strand
TTGATGCCTTGTATGTTGGTAAATAAATCGTATGTGTGGAAGTGATGAGTACTTTACTTAGTGGTGCTGGTGGGGGTGTCACATTGTCTGTGACTGTCTAGCAATTGAACGAGTTGATGGTCTAGTTTTGGACATTTCTCGCCATTCTTGGCGAGTGGTGACGATAGTGTGGGTGGCGTTGGTTCTGGGAGTGATTGTGGTGGTGGTTGTGGTAATATATGTGGGGGTAGTTGGGTAATATATGTGGTGGTGGTTGTGGTAGTATCTATGATGGTGGTTGTGGCAATATTTGTGGTGGTGGTTGTGGTAGTATCTATGATGGTGGTTGTGGTAATATATGTGGTGGTGGTTGTGATAGTATCTATGATGGTGGTTGTGGTAATATTTGTGGTGGTGGTTGTGGTAGTATCTATGACGGTGGTTGTGGTAATATTTGTGGTGGTGGTTGTGGTAGTATCTATGATGGTGGTTGTGGTAATATTTGTGGTGGTGGTTGTGGTAGTATCTATGACGGTGGTTGTGGTAATATTTGTGGTGGTGGTTGTGGTAGTATCTATGACGGTGGTTGTGGTAATATTTGTGGTGGTGGTTGTGGTAGTATCTATGATGGTGGTTGTGGTAATATTTGTGGTGGTGGTTGTGGTAGTATCTATGACGGTGGTTGTGGTAATATTTGTGGTGGTGGTTGTGGTAGTCTTAAAATCTTAACCCCTAGATCCCCCTTGTTATTGTGGGCACCTTTTTTCCTTCATTATAGGCAGGTTCTAGTGTTTCTGTTGCATTCCTTCCTGGGCCTCCTGTTGCTTAGTGACGGAGGTTCCTGGGCCTCCTGTTGCTTAGTGACGGAGGTTCCTGGGCCTCCTGTTGCTTAGTGACGGAGGTTCCTAGGCCTCCTGTTGCTTAGTGACGGAGGTTCCTGGGCCTCCTGTTGCTTAGTGACGGAGGTTCCTGGGCCTCCTGTTGCTTAGTGACGGAGGTTCCTGGGCCTCCTGTTGCTTAGTGACGGAGGTTCCTAGGCCTCCTGTTGCTTAGTGACGGAGGTTCCTGGGCCTCCTGTTGCTTAGTGACGGAGGTTCCTGGGCCTCCTGTTGCTTAGTGACGGAGGTTCCTGGGCCTCCTGTTGCTTAGTGACGGAGGTTCCTGGGCCTCCTGTTGCTTAGTGACGGAGGTTCCTAGGCCTCCTGTTGCTTAGTGACGGAGGTTCCTAGGCCTCCTGTTGCTTAGTGACGGAGGTTCCTAGGCCTCCTGTTGCTTAGTGACGGAGGTTCCTGGGCCTCCTGTTGCTTAGTGACGGAGGTTCCTGGGCCTCCTGTTGCTTAGTGACGGAGGTTCCTGGGCCTCCTGTTGCTTAGTGACGGAGGTTCCTGGGCCTCCTGTTGCTTAGTGACGGAGGTTCCTAGGCCTCCTGTTGCTTAGTGACGGAGGTTCCTAGGCCTCCTGTTGCTTAGTGACGGAGGTTCCTGGGCCTCCTGTTGCTTAGTGACGGAGGTTCCTGGGCCTCCTGTTGCTTAGTGACGGAGGTTCCTAGGCCTCCTGTTGCTTAGTGACGGAGGTTCCTAGGCCTCCTGTTGCTTAGTGACGGAGGTTCCTAGGCCTCCTGTTGCTTAGTGACGGAGGTTCCTGGGCCTCCTGTTGCTTAGTGACGGAGGTTCCTAGGCCTCCTGTTGCTTAGTGACGGAGGTTCCTGGGCCTCCTGTTGCTTAGTGACGGAGGTTCCTAGGCCTCCTGTTGCTTAGTGACGGAGGTTCCTAGGCCTCCTGTTGCTTAGTGACGGAGGTTCCTGGGCCTCCTGTTGCTTAGTGACGGAGGTTCCTAGGCCTCCTGTTGCTTAGTGACGGAGGTTCCTGGGCCTCCTGTTGCTTAGTGACGGAGGTTCCTGGGCCTCCTGTTGCTTAGTGACGGAGGTTCCTGGGCCTCCTGTTGCTTAGTGACGGAGGTTCCTGGGCCTCCTGTTGCTTAGTGACGGAGGTTCCTAGGCCTCCTGTTGCTTAGTGACGGAGGTTCCTAGGCCTCCTGTTGCTTAGTGACGGAGGTTCCTAGGCCTCCTGTTGCTTAGTGACGGAGGTTCCTGGGCCTCCTGTTGCTTAGTGACGGAGGTTCCTGGGCCTCCTGTTGCTTAGTGACGGAGGTTCCTGGGCCTCCTGTTGCTTAGTGACGGAGGTTCCTGGGCCTCCTGTTGCTTAGTGACGGAGGTTCCTGGGCCTCCTGTTGCTTAGTGACGGAGGTTCCTGGGCCTCCTGTTGCTTAGTGACGGAGGTTCCTGGGCCTCCTGTTGCTTAGTGACGGAGGTTCCTGGGCCTCCTGTTGCTTAGTGACGGAGGTTCCTAGGCCTCCTGTTGCTTAGTGACGGAGGTTCCTGGGCCTCCTGTTGCTTAGTGACGGAGGTTCCTAGGCCTCCTGTTGCTTAGTGACGGAGGTTCCTGGGCCTCCTGTTGCTTAGTGACGGAGGTTCCTGGGCCTCCTGTTGCTTAGTGACGGAGGTTCCTAGGCCTCCTGTTGCTTAGTGACGGAGGTTCCTGGGCCTCCTGTTGCTTAGTGACGGAGGTTCCTGGGCCTCCTGTTGCTTAGTGACGGAGGTTCCTAGGCCTCCTGTTGCTTAGTGACGGAGGTTCCTGGGCCTCCTGTTGCTTAGTGACGGAGGTTCCTGGGCCTCCTGTTGCTTAGTGACGGAGGTTCCTGGGCCTCCTGTTGCTTAGTGACGGAGGTTCCTGGGCCTCCTGTTGCTTAGTGACGGAGGTTCCTGGGCCTCCTGTTGCTTAGTGACGGAGGTTCCTAGGCCTCCTGTTGCTTAGTGACGGAGGTTCCTAGGCCTCCTGTTGCTTAGTGACGGAGGTTCCTAGGCCTCCTGTTGCTTAGTGACGGAGGTTCCTAGGCCTCCTGTTGCTTAGTGACGGAGGTTCCTAGGCCTCCTGTTGCTTAGTGACGGAGGTTCCTAGGCCTCCTGTTGCTTAGTGACGGAGGTTCCTAGGCCTCCTGTTGCTTAGTGACGGAGGTTCCTGGGCCTCCTGTTGCTTAGTGACGGAGGTTCCTGGGCCTCCTGTTGCTTAGTGACGGAGGTTCCTAGGCCTCCTGTTGCTTAGTGACGGAGGTTCCTAGGCCTCCTGTTGCTTAGTGACGGAGGTTCCTAGGCCTCCTGTTGCTTAGTGACGGAGGTTCCTGGGCCTCCTGTTGCTTAGTGACGGAGGTTCCTAGGCCTCCTGTTGCTTAGTGACGGAGGTTCCTGGGCCTCCTGTTGCTTAGTGACGGAGGTTCCTGGGCCTCCTGTTGCTTAGTGACGGAGGTTCCTAGGCCTCCTGTTGCTTAGTGACGGAGGTTCCTGGGCCTCCTGTTGCTTAGTGACGGAGGTTCCTGGGCCTCCTGTTGCTTAGTGACGGAGGTTCCTGGGCCTCCTGTTGCTTAGTGACGGAGGTTCCTGGGCCTCCTGTTGCTTAGTGACGGAGGTTCCTGGGCCTCCTGTTGCTTAGTGACGGAGGTTCCTAGGCCTCCTGTTGCTTAGTGACGGAGGTTCCTAGGCCTCCTGTTGCTTAGTGACGGAGGTTCCTAGGCCTCCTGTTGCTTAGTGACGGAGGTTCCTAGGCCTCCTGTTGCTTAGTGACGGAGGTTCCTAGGCCTCCTGTTGCTTAGTGACGGAGGTTCCTAGGCCTCCTGTTGCTTAGTGACGGAGGTTCCTAGGCCTCCTGTTGCTTAGTGACGGAGGTTCCTGGGCCTCCTGTTGCTTAGTGACGGAGGTTCAGCAAATCATTACTGCCAATACCTTCATCTCCCCTGTTGTTGTTGTTGTTATTATTCCTAGCACATATCCTCTCTGATCAGTTTCATCAGATAATTTTATTTTCCAGAAAGCTCTACTACAGCTGAAGCACCACGAGTGCTTCACCTCTGACGCTTCTCTACACTATATCTCTCCTTCCTGAGCATCTGATATAGTCCGGGGAAAATATAATCTATAAAACCTCCCATTGTCGTTTCTCTTACTTTTCCGGGCTCACCATAGCCTGTGCTGCTTGGAACTTTATCTTCTGAGTAGCTGAATCTAAAAACAACATCAACGTTTCTCTTACTGTGATAGTGACTTCATTTTTCTCTATCCTCCCCTTTTTTTTGTTTCGTATAGTATAGGTGAGATGGGTGCTTCATGCCATCGTAGGACATCCCGTGAATGGTGATGTCCCACCAGTGACGTCGGTGGAGACAGCAGGTGAAGCAGGAGGATAATGTACGGGCAGGAGCAAGGAGAACCTCTACGTCACAGATGATAATCAGCTGTTTAGCTAAGTAAGTCTCACCCCATTCCCTTAACGCTTGACATTGCTCATGGAGCAAGTAGGATTCATTAGTATTATGATTATTGCTGTTAGGAGGTACTGTGATTTATTAATGTTGCTGGGTGTTGATTATTGATGCTTTGACGAAGTATTCAAGTTAGCGCTGAAGCCTAGTGAAGCTGGTTACAAGTTTACAATGCTGAGGTCTGTTTTGAAGAACTTAAGACAGAGTAACGTTGTTAGATGGCCTCTCAGTTTCCAATAAAGACTGTTGATTATTTATCAGTGGTGATGGTGTGGACAGGGATACTCCACAGTGACGTCAACTTTGAATTAATCGAAGTTAAGATTCACTTAGTTAAGATTCACTTAAGTTAAGATTCACTTCCAAGATTAAGGTTAAGTCGCTGGTTCATAATTATTAGTGGACGAGGCTGGTGTTGCTAGTGTTTGCGTATTTTATTCATTTGTATTTGTAAATGTCATTTTTTTTATACTGTGTTTCATTCATACTCTCCCTCCAGTTCTATGCCGTGCCATGCTATCTCATATACGGGCTAAGTTAACCCAGGCTATTACTGAAGACTGAGTCGAATTGGAAGTATTAAATCACTGCAGAGAGGCTGTTCCCCAGGCCATGGAAACCAATAAATAGAGAAGGAATGAAAGTAATTCGTTTACTCACCAGGAGAAGGAAAGACGAAGGGAGGGGGGAGGGGGGTTGAAGAGCTAACATGATCACCACATACAAGATTCTCAAAGGAATTGTGTAGACAAAGACAGTTTATTTAACACATGGGGCACACACACTAAGGGACACAGGTAGAAATTGAATGCCCAAATGTGTCATAGAGACATTAGAATTTTTATTTATTATCAGAGTAGTTAATAAATGTAATGCATTACAAAGTGATGTGGTGAAGGCTGACTCCATACACTGTTTCAAGTGTAGATATGATAGAGCCCAGTAGGCTCAGGAACCTGTACACCAGTTGACTGACAGTTGAGAGGCGGGTCCAAAGAGCCGAAGCTCAACCCCCGCAAGCACAAATAGGTGAGTACACACACACGCGCACACACACACATGCACACACACACACACACACACACACACGCACACACACACACACACACACACACACACACACACACACACACACACGCACACACACACACGAGGAGAGACTACGGGAATTAAACCTCACTTCGCTGGAAGACAGAAGAGTTAGGGGGGACATGATCACCACATTCAAGATTCTGAAGGGGATTGATAGGGTAGATAAAGACAGTCTATTTAACACAAGGGGAACACGCACAAGGGGACACAGGTGGAAACTGAGTGCCCAAATGAGCCACAGAGATATTAGAAAGAACTTTTTTAGTGTCAGAGTGGTTGACAAATGGAATGCATTAGGGGGTGATGTGGTGGAGGCTGACTCCATACACAGTTTCAAGTGTAGATATGACAGAGCCCGATAGGCTCAGGAATCTGTACACCTGTTGATTGACGGTTGAGAGGCGGGACCAAAGAGCCAGAGCTCAACCCCCGCAAACACAACTAGGTGAGTACAACTAGGTGAGTACACA
Organism: Procambarus clarkii; assembly: GCF_040958095.1. Taxonomy (NCBI): domain Eukaryota; kingdom Metazoa; phylum Arthropoda; class Malacostraca; order Decapoda; family Cambaridae; genus Procambarus; species Procambarus clarkii. The sequence goes on along the minus strand of NC_091154.1, from coordinate 26,057,713 downwards.
CACACACACACACACACACACATGCACACACACACACACACACGCACACACACACACACACACACACACACACACACACACACACACACACACACGCACACACACACACACACACACACACACACACACACACACACACACGCACACACACACACACACACACACACACACACACACACACACGCACACACACACACACACACACACACACACACACACACACACACACACACACACACACACACACACACACACACACACACACACATATTCTCGCCTGTGTTTGTGCCTACGTAGAGCTTCAGCCCAAAATATGTTTTAAATAAATTTTTATTTTCGACATTTACCAGAATTTACCCGAGACCCCGCCCAATCTCTCTAGTGGCCTCGACGAGGACAGGATACCAGCTGCTGAAAGGTAATGTAATGCGTTCAATTTTGCATTTTATTCGTGTGATGTCATTATTATGCCCCCAGCAGGTCTGTGACGTAGCAGCAGCGACGGGAAAATACTGTAATAATGAGCAGAACTTCAAGCTTGGCTTCTCAACCGGTTCCTGAGAGTCCTGAACAAACTCAAATGTTATAATTGTCCAATGTATTTTAACTCGCTCCTCTGTAAACAGATGCATGTCCCTATAGTGTGTGCATGTGTTCTATAGCATGTGTTCGTGGATATATTTGTCCCATTATGTGTCCCAGTCTGTGTCTTTGTATGAGTCCTTGTATTTACCCTTTATGTGTCTCTGTCTCTGCCCCCAGTATGTGTCACTGTCTGTGTCCCTGTGTAACAGTATGTGTGTCTGTATTTGCCTCATTATGTGTCCCCTCTATATGACCATGTCTGTGTCCCTGAATGTGTCTATGTATGTATCTCTTTATATGTCCCCTGTCTGTATCACTGTATTTGTCCCTGCATGTGTCCATGTATGTTTGGCACTATTTCCCACCCAAGAAACTCAGGGGGCTGGATAAGCATCCTGTCGTCTCCGGTACTTCGTCACAATCTTAACGCTATCCACCCCCAACGTTAACATTGCAATGGTTTAGGAACACTAAAGGCACAGCAATATCGACGCTTCCTAGGAACAGGGCGCCTCGATGACTAGGACTGATTACCATCGCGTCTGGCTAGGCCAAACCACTTCAAAATGTTCGGTTGTTTCATAGTGACAACTGACTTTCTAGTTATAGTGCTAAACTTGGACTTTGCCAGTTAGGGGCCACAGTTGGACTTGTTGATTATTGTCATAATTGGACTTGCAAGTTAGGGCCACCTGAATTTGTCAATTAGTGCAATATTTGGACTTGCCAATTATTGCCAAATTTAGACTTGCCAGTTAGGATTACGACTCGGCTTCTCAAATAGTTCAACAGTTGAACTTGCCAATTATTGCCACATGCGGAATTTCCAATTAGGGTCACACCTGGACTTGCCAATTAAGGCCATATTGGGACCTGTCAATTAGGCTCACAGTTGGACTTGCCGCTTCTGAATTGAAACTGCCAATTACGACCTTAGATCTACCATTATTTTGCGTGAGTCAGAACCTTTTATTCGGCTGACACTAACGACTTTTGGAGAGAAACCCAGCTTTGGAAACTTTGCCTCCGGTGAACTTAAATATTCATCCGAGATATTTCCCCTCGGGGCTCGGAGGAGCACATATATCTTAGAGTGCATCTTCGAGTGCATCTTAGAGCCAAGCCCTTTTGTAACCTCTAACCCACTTTGGCAAAAAATTTGTTGCAAGCATAACAAACTCTTAGTTCAACCCTGACCGAAGCACCGTATGCTAATAAGCAGGACGATGCAGATGAGAGTGATAAGAGAGAGACCCAATGTCTTGCGTACCATCTCCAGGGGCCCATCTTCTCTCGCTCGAAGATTTACTGCATCACCGAGAACTTCCTCTATGATAAGTTCGACCCCAGCAGCCCACCTCAATGTGTCCACTGACCTCTAGAGGACCTTGCTGCAGGGGCGCCTACAAGCCGATATTCTTCTTAATCATGCCGGACATCAGATTCTATTACTCCAAAGAGAATGTGAGTGTCGAATCGAGAAATGTACTATCAGTAGACTGAAGTAACTGAGAGTCCCACTCTCTCTCTCTCCATCCCTCCTACCCATCTCTCTCCTGCCTCTTCCACCCCTAGCCCTCCACTCCTACCCCGTCTCCTTCCCCCTCCCATCTTTCTTATCCTCTCCCACCCCCTGTCCTACTACCCCCTCACCCCGCGCTCTCCTCACCTTGCTCTCACTTCCCCCACCATAGTAACATAAGGTCCAGATGATAGTGCTCCAAGACGCCCATAAATCGCGTTCAGTGTACAAGATCCGAGGCGCTGACAGGAGCCCTCCGCCAGTTATCGGGAGCAGTCCATCGCCGGGGCCTGACGGAGTCCAACGCAGACCACCGAACACCAAGGAAATAACTACCTCGCGGCCTCCGCGCTCCTCAGTACAGAAGCTGATGTTAGCGTTAATGAGTATAAAAACTCTGAGCACGTTGCGCTTCTCGATGTTCACTCGTTGCCGCCATGATGCTGCGCTTCCACACAGTCGCCGCTTTTTCCAGAAACCTTCGTCTCTTTTACAGAAGAATTTCAGCTTTGCGAAATCAAGTATATTTACAGTTAAACTGAAAACTTTTATTCTTGTAATATTTGGTGGAAAAGGAGAGGCATTTGTTGAACATTTTAGAGACATTTGAGTTGATCTTTCAGACCAGTGCTTTAACATGCATAAAGTTAGAGCAAGAATGTCATAAGGTAACGAGAGAGTGAGCAAAAGTTCGAGGAGCCCGTCAGAGCCCACACGCCTCCGCTCGGCCCGCCCATCGATGTTAGATAACGAGTGAACGCTTACACTGGTAATGTAACTATCGCCTGCTGGATTTATTTCTGGACATGGTCTCTTTCCCCAATCCATTCGTTCCTGTACCGGGGGCAAACGGTATTAACTCTCTGCGAGGCGACGACTCAAGGATCTGCCTCCCTCGTCCTCATCTCCTAGGAACCCCCCTAGAGGTCCGTCTCGCGGGGGAAGACAGGCGTCTGGAGAGACAAAGAGACTGTCAAGCCTTTAGCCATCGTGTCTCCCCGCGGCCCATTTGGGCGGCTCCGTCGGCATCTTTGTGCCTACCATTTAGCGGGCAGCTACCACCTCCAGCCAGGCCTCGCCACCCTTCACAACCTCGCCTTCGTCTTGACCACAAACCTCCACAACCTGAAGAAACTGTCGCTCTGGAAACTTACATATATAAGAAACTGTTGGAAAATTGTTATGTTCAAGAATCATTTACATATCGAAGACGAAAAACCACAAAAAAGTAAATTAAATTCGGAGTCCGGTGCTGTCTGTGTGGTGAGGGGGAGGGAGCAGGCCAGGCCGGCAACCTTTCATTAATTCACCCATTTTTGCAATTATGCAAAGATGCTACTCAGTCCTTTAGCCTAAATGGTCAGCCCCCAACTCCCTAATATTGTGATACACGCGGGCTTAACGGTGCACTTGCAACGGGCTCCGGCATACCAAACAACAGAAAGCTCCAAACAGCCCTGGAAATAATACTGTTTAAAGCATCGTATAAACGGGGGTGGCCCCATCTGAACGCTCACTAAAAGGGTCCAGATTTCATTGTGTTTATAATTTGTAGTGAATTTGTTGAATATGTTCGCTATCATTCGTAAATCCAATTAATATAAATAACAATTAACATCAAGGAGAATGGCGCTGCCAGTGGTTTATGGGTGACGTCATGTGTGACGTCACTGCCTATGTGGAGGGGGGGGGGCAGTGGGTTAATGGGTGATATTTACACTCTGAATGAGTGCTTGTACTCTGTATGAGTGCTTGTATTCTGAATGAGTGATTGTACTCTGTATCAGTGCTTGTACTCTGAATGAGTGATTGTACTCTGTATGGGTGCTTGTACTCTGAATGAATGATTGTACTCTGTATGGGTGCTTGTACTCTGAATGAGTGATTGTACTCTGTATGAGTGCTTGTACTCTGAATGAGTGATTGTACTCTGTATGAGTGCTTGTACTCCGTATGAGTGTTTGTACTCTGTATGAGTGTTTGTACTCCGTATGAGTGTTTGTACTCTGTATGAGTGTTTGTACTCTTTATGAGTGATTGTACTCTGTATGAGTGATTGTACTCTGTATGGGTGTTTGTACTCTGTATGAATGCTTGTACTCTGTATGGGTGATTGTACTCTGTATGAGTGCTATTACTCTGTATGAGTGTTTGTACTCTGAGTGCCTGTACTCTGTATGAGTGATTGTACTCTGTATGAGTGTTTGTACTCTGTATGGGTGCTTGTACTCTGTATGAGTGTTTGTACTCTGTATGAGTGATTGTACTCTGTATGGGTGTTTGTACTCTGTATGAGTGCTTGTACTCTGTATGAGTGCTTGTACTCTGTATGAGTGTTTGTACTCTGTATGAGTGTTTGTACTCTGTATGAGTGTTTGTACTCTGTATGAGGGTTTGTACTCTGTATGAGAATTTGTACTCTGAGTGATTGTACTCTGTATGAGTGATTGTACTCTGTATGAGTGATGTGCTCTGTATGAGTGATTGTACTCTGTATGAGTGATTGTACTTTGTATGAGTGATGTGCTCTGTATGAGTGATTGTGCTCTGTATGAGTGATTGTACTCTGTATGAGTGATTGTACTCTGTATGAGTGATGTGCTCTGTATGAGTGATGTGCTCTGTATGAGTGATTGTACTCTGTATGAGTGATTGTACTCTGTATGAGTGATGTGCTCTGTATGAGTGATGTGCTCTGTATGAGTGATTGTACTCTGTATGAGTGATTGTACTCTGTATGAGTGATGTGCTCTGTATGAGTGATGTGCTCTGTATGAGTGATTGTACTCTGTATGAGTGATTGTACTCTGTATGAGTGATGTGCTCTGTATGAGTGATTGTACTCTGTATGAGTGATTGTACTCTGTATGAGTGATGTGCTCTGTATGAGTGATGTGCTCTGTATGAGTGATTGTACTCTGTATGAGTGATTGTACTCTGTATGAGTGATGTGCTCTGTATGAGTGATTGTACTCTGTATGAGTGATTGTACTCTGTATGAGTGATGTGCTCTGTATGAGTGCTTTTATTCTATATTAGTTTTTTTTTTTATTATTATTATTTCTACCACAGACGTGGCCACACATTTACAATGCTAACCAGCATATATACATTTTCTTCTGTCCTCCATGGACAGGGTTAGAGAAGTGTTAAACATATAGTTCAAGGGTTTTTTGAACAATCAACCACAGAAGGTGATTCGGTGCTTTTAATATGCTAAGCTAACCTACATACGTAAATACATAGATACACAGATTTACGTATGCCCTACATAAAGTGTTTGATGTGTCTTTTACATAGTGTCATTAATGTGCATTTACAAATGTGAAATGTAATTCTGATCAGCTTCCATATATACTTTATACCCATACATATACATACACACACACATATACATACATATATACACACACATGCATTCACATACATTTGTCTCATTTACTCTGACAGGGTGAGATAGCTGATAAAGAAACTAGTGTGCAATTAAGCACTAAATCACTGAAGGTGATGAAGGTGCTTTTACAAGCTCAGGTTATATAGTTACAGCATATACATACATTGTTTAATTAATCTATTACATGGTCAATCTTGGATACAAGTCCTTTATGAGTGTTTGTACTCTGCATGAGTGTTTGCACTCTGTATAGGTGATTGTACTCCGTATGAGTGATTGTACTCTGTATGAGTGATTGTATTCTGTATGAGTGTTTGTACTCTGTATAGGTGCTTGTACTCCGTATGAGTGATTGTACTCTGTATGAGTGATTGTATTCTGTATGAGTGTTTGTACTCTGTATAGGTGCTTGTACTCCGTATGAGTGCTGGTACTCTGTATGAGTGATTGTATTCTGTATGAGTGTTTGTATTCTGTATGAGTGCTTGTACTCTGTATGAGTGATTGTACTCTGTATGAGTGCTTGTACTCTGTATGAGTGTTTGTACTCTGAGTGATTGTACTCTGTATGAGTGCTTGTACTCTGTATGAGTATTTGTACTCTGTATGAGTGATTGTACTCTGTATGAGTGTTTGTACTCTGTATGAGTGTTTGTACTCTGAGTGATTGTACTCTGTATGAGTGATTGTACTCTGTATGAGTATTTGTACTCTGAGTGATTGTGCTCTGTATGGGTGCTTGTACTCTGTATGAGTGATTATACTCTGTATGAGTGTTTGTATGCTGTATGAGTGATTGTACTCTATATGAATGATGTACTCTGTATGAGTGATTGTACTCTGTATGACTGCTTGTACTCTGTATGAGTGTTTATACTCTGAATGAGTGATTGTATTGTACTCTGAAGTAGAATAATTGTGGTTGTGCTGTTATGGAAATTGTGTAAACCTTATGAAGAGCTGCGAAAATTATACCATATTACAAATTAATTTGATAAAGTAATAATTATAAATTACTTAATATTTGAGTACACTAAATTACTTATTTGTTGGCAAATTTGGAAATATTCCGTTTTTTAATTTTCTTTTCCGCATGATAAGTCAACACACACGACTGCTCTCTCTCTCTCTCTCTCTCTCTCTCTCTCTCTCTCTCTCTCTCTCTCTCTCTCTCTCTCTCTCTCTCTCTCTCTCTCTCTCTCTCTCTCTCTTTCTCTCTCTCTCTCTCTCTCTCTCTCTCTCTCTCTCTCTCTCTCTCTCTCTCTCTCTCTCTCTCTCTCTCTCTCTCCTTTCTTGCCTTAACCCTTAAAGGAGCCGGTGGCTGAGCGGACAGAACACTGGACGCGTGATCCTGTGGTCCCGGGTTCGATCCCGGGCGTCGGCGAGAAACTATGGGCAGAGTTTCTTTCACCCTGATGCCCCTATTACCTAGCAGTACATAGGTACCTGGGAGTTAGTCAGCTGTCACGGGCTGCTTCCTGGGGGTGGAGACCTGGTCTAGGACCGGGCCACGGGGACATTTAGCCCCGAAATCATCTCAAGATAACCTCAAGATATCCCATTCGGCAACGATCGGCTATTTGTAAAAACCATGTTGTGACACGGGTTGAGGCCTCCACACTCTCCCCCAGTGGATTCAGTAGAGTTCTGGGTTGAATAGTTTTTGTCGTACCATAGCCGGGTGGGTTCAGGTGGCAAGGGAAGTGATATCTGAGTCGCTATAACGTTGATCCACAAACTCGTATTGCTCCAAAGAACTTTCTCATTGATATATTATGTCATTGCATGATATATATATATATCTCATATCTCAGTTCGCGACTCTCAGGGCTCACATCTCAGCTCTTGACTCTCAGGTCTGCATTTAATTTTTGTCATCGTTTGCATCACATTATTCAATTTCCTTCAAGCTTCCACTCTTAATTCACTCAGAACTCTCACTCTGGGCTTTCACTCAAAACTCTTACTCAGGGATCTAATTTTGGGGTCTCACTCTTGGCAATCACTCAGGCCTCTCACTCTGGGCTATCACTCAGGGCTCTCACCCCGGTCTGTAGCCTGTGATCTTCACTCATGGCTCTCTCTCCCTAACACAGAAACACCTCAGGTAACTTCAACGGACCTGAAGTAGCTATCCAGGAGTGTGGCGGCGCGATGTCCACCAGCCAGGAGGGTGAGGAGGAGCAGGAGTGGGGAGGGTTAAAAGCGTGAGGGAACGACGGAGAAACAGAAGGGGGGAAATGGAAGGGGGAGGGGGAGGGTGAGAGAGAGTCAGAGAGAGAGAGAGAGAGAGAGAGAGAGAGAGAGAGAGAGAGAGAGAGAGAGAGAGAGAGAGAGAGAGAGAGAGAGAGAGAGAGAGAGAGAGAGAGAGAGAGAGAGAGAGAGAGAGAGACAGAGACAGAGACAGAGACAGACAGACGTCCGACGACCAATAAACGTTCAAGTATCCTGGTGTGTTTATGAGGAAGGCAGTACATAAAGATAAGTCGATACAGACGCGTCAGGTGGTGATGTCTCGCACGGCCTCACGGACCTCCAAGATTTGCATACGCTGCAAAGGTCACGCCGTAAGTTCTTTATTCTATGTGTCTAGCGTTCTCTCTTCCCCCCCCCCTCGTACAGCACAAGGCCAGCCTCACCCCTCCCCAGAGCCACGGGCCCAGCCTCACCCCTCCCCAGAGCCCAGGGGCCCAGCCTCGCCCCTCACCAGAGCCCAGGGGCCCAGACTCACCCCTCCCCAGAGCCCAGGGGCCCAGCCTCGCCCCTCACCAGAGCCCAGGGGCCCAGCCTCACCCCTCCCCAGAGCCCAGGGGCCCAGCCTCACCCCTCCCCAGAGCCCAGGGGCCCAGCCTCACCCCTCCCCAGAGCCACGGGCCCAGCCTCACCCCTCCCCAGAGCCCAGGGGCCCAGCCTCGCCCCTCACCAGAGCCACGGGCCCAGCCTCACCCCTCCCCAGAGCCCAGGGGCCCAGCCTCACCCCTCACCAGAGCCCAGGGGCCCAGCCTCACCCCTCACCAGAGCCACGGGCCCAGCCTCACCCCTCCCCAGAGCCCAGGGGCCCAGCCTCGCCCCTCACCAGAGCCACGGGCCCAGCCTCACCCCTCCCCAGAGCCCAGGGGCCCAGCCTCACCCCTCACCAGAGCCCAGGGGCCCAGCCTCACCCCTCACCAGAGCCCAGGGGCCCAGCCTCATCCCTCACCAGAGCCCAGGGGCCCAGCCTCACCTCTCACCAGAGCCTAGGGGGCCCAGCCTCACCCCTCACCAGAGCCCAGGGGCCCAGCCTCATCCCTCACCAGAGCCCAGGGGCCCAGCCTCACCCCTCACCAGAGTCCAGGGGCCCAGCCTCATCCCTCACCAGAGCCCAGTGCAACTCTTTCACTCCTACATGGAATATTTTAACATTTCTAGAGATGAGGTTAAGAGGTATCTGTTAGATCTGGACGTGAGAAAAGACCGTTGGTAGGGACGGAATCTCACATGGGTACTGAAAGAGTGTGCAGAAGCACTTTGCTTGCCACTCTCCATGGTATATAGTAAGTTACTGAAGACGGGAGACCTACCAGAAATATGGAAGACAGCTAATGTAGTCCCAATATACATAAAGGGTGACAAGCAAGAGGCCCTGAACTACAGGCTAGTGTCCCTAACTTGTATACCATGCAACATTATGGAGAATATCGTGAGTAAAAACCTAGTAGCACATTTGAAGAGAAGGGTTTTGTAACACACCAGCAACAAGGGTTCAGGGCTGGCAAATCTTACCTCACAGGTTCAATAGAATTATATGAGCAGGTGAAAAAATTTAAGCAAGACAGGAACGGGTGGACATACTTTCTTGGACTGTCAGAATGCCACATGGCTTTCACATGTTTTCTGGGGACACAGTACCCCATAACAGGCTATTGCATAATCTGGAGAAACGGGCAGGAGTAACTGCTAAGGTGTTCCAGTGGATAAGGGAGTACCTAAGCATCAGGAAGCAGAGAGTTACTGTGAGGGGTGAGACCTCATAATGGCGAGATGTCAAGACTGGAGTCCCACTGGGTTCTGTACTCGGACTCATCCTGCTTCTGATATAAGTAAATGATCTTCCAAGGGGTATACACTCATTACTCATTACAAACTCTCAATGTTTGTTCATAATACAAAAGTTATGATAATTATTGGGGCAGAGGAGGACAGCATGAGACCACAAGATGACCTTCACAAACTGAAGGAACAACCCAAGATATTGCTATTAGAGTTTAACTCAACAGGTGTAAAGTAATGAAGATGTATATAGACAGCAGTACGACAGATAAAAGGTACCATTTGGAAGATGAAAGCCTTGAAGAATCAGGGAAAGAGAAAGATCATAGGGTTGACATAATTCTGGATCTATATTCTAGGTTGGCCAACATAAAAATTGCCTTTAGAAACCTGTGTAAGGAATCATTTAGAACCTTGCATATCACTTATGTCACATTAATACTGGAGTATGCAGCTCCAGCCTGGAGTCCATACCGTGTCAAGCACACAACTAAGTTGGAGAAAGTTGAAAGGTATGTTTCCAGACTAGAACCCGATGAATCGATAGGGTAGATAAAGACATTATTGTAACACAGGTAGTACTCACACAAGGGAACACAGGTGGAAGTTGAGTACTCAGATGAGCCACAGAGACATTAAAAATTATTTTTTCAGCGTCAGGGTAGCTAACAAATGGAATGCATTAGGCAGTGATGTGGTGGAGGCTGACTCCATACACAGTTTCAAATGAAGATATGACAGAGCCCAGTAGGCTCAGGAATCTGTACACCAGTTGATTCTGTATGATATGGCAACCTATCTTATTACCATGGATAAATTACCTGAAATCTTTGCACTGTATCCATATTTCGCTTCCAGTAGATAAACGACATATGAGATGAAGAAACAAGTAGTGTATTGTGAAGACTAATAATAAACAGAAGCTACCCTATGACTATCTCCATTGATCAAACTATTATGTATTAGCGATAAGACCTACCATTAATGTATAATGACTTACTGTAAATATATAGCTCTTGAAATAGCACTCTCTCTGTAACTAGCTGACATTGTAACTATAAGGTGTGAAGGATAGATGAAATTGTTTATGTAATAATCTAAGATGAGGTCTGATAAAGACCTTTTGTGCCCTCTGTAATACTTTTTGCGCTACCGCTCACAGGATGGGTATGGGGTGCACAATAAACTAGCCGCCTCCGGCGGCAACTATCAGTTGATTGACGATCGAGAGGCGGAACCAAAGAGCCGAAGCTTCGAACCCCAGCAACCACAATTAGGCGAGTACAATTAGACAAGTTGAATCCCGTGCCCAACCTTTCCTTGCCACAGCCCCCCATGCCCACCCCCCCCCACACACCCCACACCCCCACACCCCCCACACTCCCCCACACCCCCACCACGGGTCAGAGCGCTTCCACGGTGGCGACAGGACAATTAAGGACGAGCCGTGATCGCTTCCCGTAATGAGACCGTATCAGATGGCGAGGGTGGCGGTGGGGGAAGGAATTCTGTATCTGGTGAGGTGAGATTTAGTAGGGCTGGGGCAGGAAAGAATGAGAAAATGGGGAAGGAGAGGGACAGGATGATTACCACATAGATGAAGAAGATGAGATTGAGATAAGGGCTAGCATATGGGGCCCGGGGCATGCAGTGTGAACAGATCATATGGGAATAGGGATAGGTAGAGAAGAGGGATAGTGAGAGAGGTAAGAGAGGGAGGGGGAGAGGGTTGCTGGTGAGGAGAGAGAGAAGGTGGAGTGGGTGTGCCCACAATAACCACTCACCTGATCATCAAGTGATCCACCTGTCTTTCCAGGTACCGGGATCCATCCACCGACCCAGGGATGGTGACGATGGTGGTTGGGCAGTCTGACCACACCGTGAGCATCCGCCGCCCTCCCTCCTCTCCTCCATACATCACCAAGATTATCCACCACACTACGCAGCACAGTACTCTGCAGCACAGTACTCTGCAACATGGTACTCTGCAGCACTGTACTGTATTCAGCTAGGTGAATACAGTACAGTGCTGCACAGTACAGTGCTGCACAGTACAGTGCTGCACAGTACAGTGCTGCACAGTACAGTGATGCACAGTACAGTGATGCACAGTACAGTGCTGCACAGTACAGTGCTGCACAGTACAGTGCTGCACAGTACAGTGCTGCACAGTACAGTGCTGCACAGTACAGTGATGCACAGTACAGTGCTGCACAGTACAGTGGTCCATTAAGAAATGTACCAGCAGAAGACAGCTCTCGTTTTGAAGGTAATACAGTACTGTTGTAGATCTATTTAGGTAAAAAAGCCAGACAGACAGACGGACATACAGACAGACAGACAGTCGGACAGGCGGACAGACAGACATATAGACAGACAGACAGACAGGCGGACAGGCGGACAGACAGACATACAGACAGACAGTCGGACAGGCGGACAGACAGACATACAGACAGACAGACAGACAGACAGGCGGACAGGCGGACAGACAGACATACAGACAGACAGTCGGACAGGCGGATAGACAGACATACAGACAGACAGACAGACAGGCGGACAGGCGGACAGACAGACATACAGACAGACAGACAGACAGGCGGACAGGCGGACAGACAGACATACAGACAGACAGACAGACAGGCGGACAGACAGACATACAGACAGACAGACAGACAGGTGGACAGGCGGACAGACAGACAGACAGGTGGACAGAGGGAGCGAGCGTGTGCGTGAAGGAGCAGGAGTGAGCCGCCCCGCTGCCAGCCACCGGCCCATCAGCGATAAGTGATGGTGGGTGAGGGCGACATGTCGGTAATGACCTCGTTATCTGGCGGTGTTATCAGGGCTCTCCTGGCCACGCTATCCCCGGCCCTCCTGGCCAGGCTATCCCCGGCCCTCCTGGCCAGGCTATCCCCGGCCCTCCTGGCCAGGCTATCCCCGGCCATCCTGGCCAGGCTATCCCCGGCCATCCTGGCCAGGCTATCCCCGGCCATCCTGGCCAGGCTATCCCCGGCCATCCTGGCCAGGCTATCCCCGGCCATCCTGGCCAGGCTATCCTCGGCCATCCTGGCCAGGCTATCCACATCTCGACGCCTCCTCCCGGCCAGGCGACAACTGATGCTAAAACAAAGTTGTTAGTCTGACTTTGATTTGGGGAGAGTGTGACAGCGAGGTCTTTTTCGGTTCGTCCCCTCTCCCCCTTACTTACTTCTCTTCGCTCTTCCTTCCTCTCTCTCCCCCCCCTCTTCTCTCCCCTCTACCCCTTTCCCCCTCCCCTCTTTCCTCTCTTTCCCATCTTCCCTTCCATCTCCCCCTCTCCTATCCTCCTCCTCCTCCTCCTCCTCCTCCTCCTCCTCCTCCTCCTCCTCCTCCTCCTCCTCCTCCTCCTCTCTCTCTCTCTCTCTCTCTCTCTCTCTCTCTCTCTCTCTCTCTCTCTCTCTCTCTCTCTCTCTCTCTCTCTCTCTCTCTCTCTCTCTCTCTCTCTCTCTCTTCTTTCCCGTCCAATGTCACATTTCCCCTCCCCTCTTCTTCCCTTCTCTTCACTTGCCATTACTCACCATCCATGCACCTCTATCCCCATCCCTCCACCCGTCCACCAGTCACTAACCTTCCCCTCTCCCAGTCATTCCGACATAGTCTTTCCCCTCTTCCCTCTACCCCATGTTTTCCCCTTGTCCCTTCCCTCACCTTCCCCTCCCCCAACTACCGTTCCCTTCACTCTCCCTTTCTCTCCCTTACCCTCTTCCATGCATTACCCTCTTTTCTCTAGTTCTCTCCTTGCCTCTCTCCCCTTCCCTCTCTTCTCTAATAGTCACGTGACTCATCTGCGCAATAAGTTCCCATTGCAGACGAGGAGTCACAATAACGTGGCTAAAATATGTTAACCAAACCACACACTAGAAAGTGAAGGAACGACGACGTTTCGATCACACAATCGACTTGAGAATGATCCAGGACGGACCGAAACGTCGTCTTCCCTTCACTTTCTAGTGAGTGGTTTGGTCAACAAGTTCCCATTCATGTCCCTTTCATCAATATGGTTCTTTGACTGAACATATCTTTATGGACCTCAAGAGATCCTTTCAGATTCTTACTCGTGTTATCATGAGTCCTCTTCGACACGCGGTTCTTCACTTCTCATATTTTAAGCCTCTCGGTTATGGTACGACCTTTTGCAGCCCTCGGGTTAAACCTCTATTTTGTGTCTGAGAAATACTTTCCGGTTGCCCAACCACTTGGGCTGGACGGTAGAGCGACGGTCTCGCGTCCCGTTGGTCGGCGTTCAATACCGGACCGTCCAAGTGGTTGGGCACCATTCCTTTTCCCCCGTCCCATCCCAAATCCTTATCCTGATCCCTTCCCAGTGCTATATAGTCGTAATGGCTTGGTGCTTCCTCCTGATAGTTCTCTTCTCTTCCCCTCCTCCAGTTGAACCTGTTTAATTGTGCTGTTAACAGAGCAATGCAGGTGATGTACAGTGACCACAACACAGCAGTTGCAACATCAGGATCTGTGGGTTGGTACAAGAATTCCACCAACTACGAACCACTTAGTTTGATGAAAGGGAGCAGTAGAGCAACAGAAGTACACTTACATCGCATCAGGCTTGGATACCCATGTGCATGGGAAATAGGCTTACAGGTTCCGGAAGATGAGAGGAAATGTCAGCACTGTGGAGAAATGCCCGACAGACCACTGGAACATTATCTAACACAGTGCACAGTTACAAACCCATTAAGATTTCAACTTAGATTCAACAGAGCAGAAGAAGTTGTTAAACACATATGGCAAAATCTTACTGAAGCGACCATACGAGTCATAAATACTCATACTCCGCCCAAGTAAAACAGAAACAAGCAACACTTAGTGGGCCAGCCAGAGGCTTAGGGCCCGCGCAGGAATATTCCTGAAAAAAAAATTGTGCTATTGGAAGAGAAGTCTGTTCGTCTCAGTAGATATGATCTTCTTGAGGTTATCTTGAGAAGATTTCGGGGATTTTTAGTGTCCCCGCGGCCCGGTCCTCGACCAGGCCTCCACAAGTTCCGCGTGCTGTCCGCTCGGCCGACCGGCTCCTCATGATGGATCAGCAGAACAGATACTTCTCATTAAAACCAAAAAATTCGAGGTGGAAACTTTCCTCACTATTCTGGACACTAATCTTTGAGCTGACAAAACGTGTCAAGGATTATTCACAGATTGGAACTCTGTTTTCTTTCTTCAGTGAATTGAAAACCATTGCTTCTGATGCACTAAAGAAAAAGTGTGAACATCTGGCTAATGTGTATCATAAAGACCTGAATTATGATGACCGTTTAAATGCATGTGAGCATCTCGAGCACTATACATGGCTCTTGGTGAAAATTTGGAGACTCTCCCTGCACTGTACAGAAAAATAATTTCGGACAATTTGAAATCTGAATTCCCGAATGTTAAACTTTCACTCAGCGTGTTCCTGTGCATGATGGAGACCAACTGTACAGAACAACGGTCTTTTTCAAGACTGAAACTTATCAAAAATTTACATATGCAGGCGATGAGTCACAATCACTCGACTTGAGAATGGTCCAGGACGGACCGAAACGTCGTCGTCCCTTCACTTTCTAGTATGTGGGTCTGGTCAACATTATCAAAACTTTACTTCGTAGCACAATGGTGCAGCATAGTTTAAACTGGCTTTCACTCGTGTGCATGGAAAATGACATCCTGAAGACCATTGACTTCAAGCCAATAATAAAGCAATTCTCTGATAAGAAATGCCGCAAATGCTTGATATAATAAGAAGTTCGTAATAATTTCATACTGTGTCCTCTAATGTGTAGGTTACTGTGTCCTCTAATGTGTAGGTTACTGTGTCCTCTAATGTGTAGGTTACTGTGTCCTCTAATGTGTAGGTTACTGTGTCCTCTAATGTGTAGGTTACTGAGTATTATGTGTTTATTAAGCCTGGTGTATTGTTCAAATGTTTATAATGTTGATTAGTTGCTGCTCTACAGCATGTTATTAATTAATGTTTTAACACCAGTTTTGTTGAAGTGATAATAAAATAAATATATGTTTAATATTATAGACCATATCCTTTCTACTCCTGTGAGCGGTTGTCGTAGGGGGCCCCAGCACCCTGGGGTGTCCAGGGGCCCCAGCACCCTGGGGTGTCCAGGGGCCCCATAATGCTGTTAAGACGGCCCTGACTAGAATATACAGTACAGACATGGGGCCAGATTCACGAAGCAGTTACGCAAGCACTTACGAACCTGTACATCTTTTCTCAATCTTTGGCGGGTTTGTTTACAATTAATAAGCAGTTAATGAGCTCCAAAGCACCAGGAGGCTGTTTATAACAATAACAACAGTTGATGGGGGAAGTTTTCATGCTTGTAAACTGTTTAATAAATATAACCAAAACCGTCAAAGATTAAGGAAAGCTGTACACGTTCGTAAGTACTTGCGTAACTGCTTCGTGAATCTGGCTCATGGACTCCACACCGTATGAAAAACAACAAAAAGTAAATTAAACTTTAAAAAGAGCAGAGGTCTGTGTCAGGCTAGTCCCCGCGTGAAGGAGGCTGAGCCTCGAGTATTGGTTAAGGGAACCCGGTCTCCCAACCGCATAGGAGAGATGGACTATGATCACTACGTACAAGATGCTGGAGGGAATAGACAAGGCGCATAACGATAGCCTCTTTAAAGTAAGGTGGAACAGGACAAGAGACATCAGTGTAAACCGGAAGCCTCAAACGCCGCCCCCCCCTTCCACTCTTCAACCCCCCATCCCTCTTCACACCCCCCCCCCACCCCCACTCTTCACCCCACCCCCACCCACGTGTCCCACTAACGACAATTGTACTACGGCCATTCATAATATTACGAACAAAAGTATTTATTGAAGATTAACACACACGCTACTAAGCAGCGTCCAGGCGCACGTTCTTGCCCCGAGTCCCCACCACCCACCTTAAGGACCATTTTGCCCCGCCAAACTCCCTCATTAACCGCTTCCTGTGCTTCCTTAAGCCCCCGCTGACTGGCATTCCAGAAGTTATCTTCCGTAACATCGCTCACTTAAGCCCAATTAAACAATGGAAGTAAAGGTCTTTTTTTCTCTCTTTCTCTTTTTCTCTTTTTCCCCTGTCTCTCAGCCTGGAATTTTGTGGTGGCTGATTCGTATTCCGTGAGCATCCAGCATCCAGCCGCGGATCCTGCGAGCTGCTGGAAGCTGAGATGGTGATGGATACATGCTGATGACTCGTGTGTACCCCCCCCCCCCTGATGAGTGGGGAATGAAGTAGTAGTGTGTGTAGGGGGGGGGGGAGAGTAGTGTGAACCACACCCCTTCCCCTGCTGAGTGGGGGAATGAAGTAGTGTGTGTAGGGGGGGGGGAGAGTAGTGTGAACCACACCCCTTCCCCTGCTGAGTGGGGGAATGAAGTAGTGTGTGTAGGGGGGGAGGGAGAGTAGTGTGAACCACACCCTTTCCCCTGCTGAGTGGGGGAATGAAGTAGTGTGTGTAGGGGGGGGAAGGGGAAATGAATGGTGTGCAGTAATGTACCCTGGGGTTCAACTCCTGTGCCCAACCACTTGGGCTGGACGGTAGAGCGACGGTCTTGCTTCATGCAGGTCGGCGTTCAATCCCCCGACCGTCCAAGTAGTTGGGCCACCATTCCTTCCTCCCTCCCCCCGTCCCATCCCAAATCCTTATCCTGGCTCCTTCCCAGTGCTATATAGTGGTAATGGCTTGGTGCTTTCCCCTCATAGTACCTTCCCCCTTCCTATACCACAGCAGAGTGTCCGCAGGTAACGTGTCACGCTCTGACCTGGTCTCAGGTGGACGCCTCGGGACCCCAACATGGGTCAGTGGAAGCCCAGCACCATTTGGTCACCACTTGGTCCGGGAGACATCTCCCGTCACGCAGGGTGCAGTTGCGCCTCCACAGATCTCCAGTATCATCTTTTGATACTGGTAATGGCTCGAAAGGGCCACCACTTACGGGCTATTCATGCCCGTGCCACCTCTTGGGTGGCTTAATCTTCATCAATCAATCAATCAATCGGAAGCCCAGGTTACAAGACTTTTGTAACGGGTTGTCATCCACAGGTTTAAAGAACTATTTTCTGGTTGTACCGGGGGAAACTCTACGGTGTTCAGCGAAGAACAGTTGAAGATCCAACTCCTGAGTGCTGAGCGCCGTCATAGAGCCTCACTTGAACAAGATCACACTTAGACATGAAAATGTGCAAACATATACAAACTTATGCTCAATCATGAGTCGAGAGAATTGAACTACGAAGGAAAGACTTTCGAGAACTGAACCTTACTGTTGGAAGAGGAAAAGGAATAGGATGGGAAGCAAGATATTGCTTCGCTGAGTGAGAGCCTCCCTAGACGCTGGCCTCGCTGAACGCCATCCTCCCTGGACGCTGGCCTCGCTGAACGCAAGCCTCCCTGGACGCTGGCTTCGCTGAACGCCATCCTCCCTGGACGCTGGCTTCGCTGAACGCGAGCCCCCCAGGACGTTGGTCTCTTCACTCGGGTTCATTAGAGAACAGTTTCTCTTTTGTTCTCTTGAAAACACTACCACGTCCTCAGATATTTGGGAATTTTTGTTTATCTTTCTCTGAATCAGGAAACCTTCTGTGGGATAAGATTCCAAGGAAACTTTACAAAGCATATAAACAATTAATGTTTAAAGTTAGAGAACACGAACGAGGCGACAAAGAGGATGACTGGTGGCTGACCACTCTGGCTGTCACTGGTGCCACAGTGGCTGACCACTCTGGCTGTCACTGGTGCCACAGTGGCTGACCACTCTGGCTGTCACTGTTGCCACAGTGGCTGACCACTCTGGCTGTCACTGGTGCCACAGTGGCTGACCACTCTGGCTGTCACTGGTGCCACAGTGGCTGACCACTCTGGCTGTCACTGTTGCCACAGTGGCTGACCACTCTGGCTGTCACTGTTGCCACAGTGGCTGACCACTCTGGTTGTCACTGGTGCCACAGTGGCTGACCACTCTGGCTGTCACTGGTGCCACAGTGGCTGACCACTCTGGCTGTCACTGGTGCCACAGTGGCTGACCACTCTGGCTGTCACTGGTGCCACAGTGGCTGACCACTCTGGCTGTCACTGTTGCCACAGTGGCTGACCACTCTGGCTGTCACTGTTGCCACAGTGGCTGACCACTCTGGCTGTCACTGTTGACACAGTGGCTGACCACTCTGGCTGTCACTGTTGCCACAGTGGCTGACCACTCTGGCTGTCACTGTTGCCACAGTGGCTGACCACTCTGGCTGTCACTGTTGACACAGTGGCTGACCACTCTGGCTGTCACTGTTGACACAGTGGCTGACCACTCTGGCTGCCACTGTTGCCACAGTGGCTGACCACTCTGGCTGTCACTGTTGACACAGTGGCTGACCACTCTGGCTGTCACTGTTGCCACAGTGGCTGACCACTCTGGCTGTCACTGTCTGGCCTGCCCGAGGCGCCTCAAAATGATGAGAAAGCACTAATGAGGAAGATGATGATGCTGATGATGGCGTAGCTTCCATAGACTTCAAAGCCCAGTCTGATGATTCATGGAGTGATGAAGCACACACCTGAAGGTCACATGTGAATCATGGCTAGCCTCACCATTGTTAAATGTGACCCGCATCCTTCTCCTCCACGCACACACAATCCGGGTCATGTATCCGGAATGACCCCGCCGGCTACCCGCCCAATTGTTCTCTAGAACGGTCTCGTTATTATTTACTGTTGACTTATAAATGATGCTTTGTTGGTGCGGGTAAGAGTAGTGGTACTTGAGGTGGCGTTACTTGACGCACTCAGCTACTGTGAGACCATAGAGTAGTGGTACTTGAGGGGGTGTTACTTGACGCACTCAGCTACTGTGAGACCATAGAGTAGTGGTACTTGAGGGGGCGTTACTTGACGCACTTAGTTACTATGTGATCATATATTACTTGACCTCGGCCAGGGTAGAAAGCACAAGATTGTCAGTATCAGCTGACAATGATAATCCTCGAATCGAATCGAGGATTCCCTCGAATCGTTTCTTTCCTGATAACAGAAAGTCTCCTAAAGCGCCCAGGCGAATGAAATGTTTCTTTCCAGCGTTTGCCTCATGTCACTCGGGGGAGGAGGGGGGGGGGGTTTAGTTGGCACTGGAAGGCAGCAAAGTACAGATACTCTGGTCAGATATCTTACCTTTTCTGTGGTTATCTTCTTATCAGTAGCAGTCCTGTTTACCCAAGACGGCAAGTCCACCCATACACAACCTCAGTATGGTTTCCCTTCCCTTGTAGCTAACACGAAATGGCACACTGGCATCATAAAACACCTAGAGTGTAAGTAAGTATGGAGTGCAAGTACACGTAGAGTGTAAGTATGGAGTGCAAGTTCACCTAGAGTGTAAGTATGGAGTGCAAGTTCACCTAGAGTGTAAGTATGGAGTGCAAGTACACCTAGAGTGTAAGTATGGAGTGCAAGTACACCTAGAGTGTAAGTATGGAGTGCAAGTTCACCTAGAGTGTAAGTATGGAGTGCAAGTACACCTAGAGTGTAAGTATGGAGTGCAAGTACACCTAGAGTGTAAGTATGGAGTGCAAGTACACCTAGAGTGCACAGCTGTATGGAGACAACCACCATGACGGTAGTCCAAATGTAATTAACCTGCAGCCAACAGAGCAGGAGTCGCCTTATGCACTGTAGGTGAGACACCGACACTCTCACACGGGTGGTGGCGAGGTGCGGTGGCAAGGGGAAGGGGAAGGGGCAAGAGGAAGGGGCAAGAGGGAGGGGCAAGAGGAAGGGGCAAGAGGGAGGGGCAAGAGGAAGGGGCAAGGGGAAGGGGCAAGGGGCGGTAGCAAGGGTGGAGGGTGTGGGTAGGCAGGCAAGTGTACTCATCACTGCCAATAAGAGGTTGGCTGTAACTAATGACCACCAACACCACCTTTGTCGTCAGCCAAACCAATTTCTCCAACACAGTGATGGCGCCTCTGTCACAACTGATGCTATTTCAGACCCCATTGATGGTTGGGCGCCCTGCTGAACACCCCCCCACCCCCACCCCCACCCCCATCCCCGCCTGGTGGTGGTGGTGGTGGTTATGGTGGTGGTTGTGTAGGCAGCTCTTGTTGTGGCAGTGGTAACGGAGCTGGTTGTGGTTGTTGTGTAGGTCGCGGTGGTAGTTGTGGTAGTGGTAGTACCTACCTAAGAGTGCTTACTTTAGGGTCACTTCAGGGAAGTCATGCCCAGCTCTCTGTGCCCCATCTACAAGCCTTGTTGTACCAGTTGTGTTACAATTCATCAATTCTGACGTTCGAATTCTTTATCGAATCTGGCCTTCAAGTTGTGGATGGAGGTGGCTTCCACAACTTTCTTCAATACATTCCCCTTGTTGACCTCCTATACAAGGTACGAAGGTTTCCGCGCTTCTCTTCGACTGATTCACGTTACAGCTTCCATCACTGTTCTCTTGTCTCGCTTTTTATCAGTTTAAAGCAGTTGTGCCTCACTCTGGGCACACACGCAGGCGCTGCATAGTCCAGTTTTGGTCTGACCTAAGCTGTAAATAATACCGTTGAAAGTGTCCTGCTTTTGATTTTTTAAATGATTTTATAATATTTGCATGCCAGCCTCCTCCATGCTGTCGGAGTGAGCCGATGATGATGATGATGATGAAGATTAAGCCACCCAAAAGGTGGCATGGGCATGAATAGCCCATAAGTGGTGGCCCTTTTGAGCCATTTCCAGTATCAATAGATGATACTGGAGATCTGTGGAGGTGCGACTGCACCCTGCGTGACGGGAGATGTCTCCTGTGTGAGTATGCCTGTTGATGACTGTATATTGATTGATGAAGATTAAGCCACTCAAGAGGTGGCACGGGCATGAATAGCCCGTAATGACGAATTGACGCTCTCATGTCATTATATTCACTTCCTAATTTAATTTTCTTCCCAATTCCTGAAATTGTCTTCCCTTTCCGTCAATGGGGGTAGATATCGCCTGGTCCCCTTCCTCACTTCTCCACGTTAATTACCTTACACTTGTTGGGATTTAAGTTTTGTAGCCATTTGTTTGGAGTTTGTCAAGGTCTTCTGGTAATTTTCTGTTGTCTTTCTCGTTATTTACATTATTCGGTACTTACAAGCTGAAGAACTTGGAACAGCGATGATCTCGGGAGCGAGCCCTGTGGGACGCAAGTTCGAATCCTCGTCACGGCCCTTGTAGATTTGTTCCCTGTGGGACCTTGCTTGACAGAACCCTCCAGGGCGACACCACCTCCCTGCTTGAACAGTTGTTTCCCGTCCTTCAGGTAGTCCCTTATCCTGTTCAGTGTCTTTCCAATTACCCCGTTGGTGTCTGCATCTTGCACTTAAGTGTGTCACGAGGACCAGTATTATGTGTTTTGTTTACACTCTAGGAAGACATGCAGCCTTTATTTTGATGTCGTAGTTTTATTGCTATGTTCCGGAACTCGATGAAGTTAGTCAAGCATGACCCTATCGCCAGCAACCACACCACCACCACCAGTACCCGCACCACCACCGCCAGCAACCACACCACCTCCACTACCCGCACCACCATCACCACCAGTACCCGCACCACCATCACCACCAGTACCCGCACCACCACCACCCCGGCGTCACCCTCATTAAGAAAGTATGAGTAAGCGAATTGCCACAGCCTTCCCCTGGGACCCTCTTGACCTCATCTCTTAAACTTTTTTGTGTGGTGTCCGCCTTCTCTTGCCCCCATTGAGTACCCGAGTGTACAGTAATGAATTATCGATCTGAAGGAACGACTTACAATGGCTGAATCCAGGAGGGGCTTCCCGAGTTCCTCGTCTTGCTAGCTCATGTTATTAATGATCTTAGCTTGCATGAAGAGCGCCGCAGCTAAGCTTGTGGGGGCACAGGTAAGTCTCGGTGACACAGGTCTTAGGTGACACAGGTAAGCTTAGGTGACACAGGTAAGCTTAGGTGACACAGGTAAGCTTAGGTGACACAGGTAAGCTTAGGTGACACAGGTAAGCTTAGGTGACACAGGTCTTAGGTGACACAGGTAAGCTTAGGTGACACAGGTAAGCTAAGGTGACACAGGTAAGCTTAGGTGACACAGGTAAGCTTAGGTGACACAGGTAAGCTTAGGTGACACAGGTAAGCTTAGGTGACACAGGTAAGCTTAGGTGACACAGGTAAGCTTAGGTGACACAGGTAAGCTTAGGTGACACAGGTAAGCTTAGGTGACACAGGTAAGTTTCGGTGACACAGGTAAGCTTCGGTGACACAGGTAAGCTTAGGTGACACAGGTAAGCTTAGGTGACACAGGTAAGTTTCGGTGACACAGGTAAGCTTAGGTGACACAGGTAAGCTTAGGTGACACAGGTAAGCTTAGGTGACACAGGTCCAACCACTTGGACTGGAAGGTAGAGCGACGGTTTCGCTTCATGCAGGTCGGCGTTCAATTCCCGACCGTCCACCAAGTGGTTGGGCACCATTCCTTTTCCCCCCGTCCTATCCCTAATCCTTATCCTGATCCCTTCCAAGTGCTATATAGTCGTAATGGCTTAGTGCTTTTCCTTATAGTTCCCTTCCCTTAGGTAACAGCTAGTGGAGAACTTGTGTGACACAGTAACTACTGGTGAGACAGGTAACCACTGGTGACACAGTAACTACTGGTGACACAGGTAACCACTGGTGACACAGTAACCACTGGTGACACAGTAACTACTGGTGAGACAGGTAACCACTGGTGACACAGTAACCACTGGTGAGACAGGTAACCACTGGTGACACAGTAACCACTGGTGACACAGTAACCACTGGTGAGACAGGTAACCACTGGTGACACAGTAACCACTGGTGACACAGTAACTACTGGTGAGACAGGTAACCACTGGTGACACAGTAACCACTGGTGACACAGGTAAACATTGGTGGCACAGGTAAGCTTGTATAGCGCAGGTACGTTTATGAACGTGTATGTGTTTGTGTACTCGGTTAGGGCTACGGGGGTTGAGCTTCGGCTCTTTGGTCCCGCCTCTGAAATGTCATTCAATCGGTGTACAGGTTCCTGAGCTTACTGGACTCTATTGTATCTTCATGTGAAACTGTGTATGGAGTCAGCCTCCACCACATCATTGCCTAATGCATTCCATTTGTTAACTACTCTGGCACTAAAATAGTTCTATGTAATGTCTCTATAGCTCATTTGGGTACTCAATTTACCACTGTGTCCCCTAGTTCGGGTGCCCCTTGTGTTAAATAAACTGATTTTATCTACCCTATCAATTCCACTGTGATTCTTGTATGCAGTGATCATGTTTCCCCTAAAACTTCAGTCTTCCAACGACGTGAGGTTTAGTTCCCGTAGTATCTCCTCGTTGCTCATGCCTCTCTGCTCGGGTAATAGTCTGGTGGTATACCTATGAAAATCTTCTACAATTTAGTCTTGTGCTTGACGAGATGCGGATTCCATGCTGGAGCTGCATACTCCAGGATTGGTCTGACATATGTGGTATACAAGGTTCTGAATTATTCCTTACACAAGTATCTAGAGGCCGTTCTTATGTTGGCCAACCTGGCATATGCCGCTGATGATATCCACTTGATATA
>NC_091154.1:26008565-26028565 GCF_040958095.1 Procambarus clarkii | reverse complement strand
TTCGACATGTTGTAGGAGTTGTCTTCGACATGTGCTAAACAGTCTTGAATATGTTGAGTTAGGAAGTTTCTCTGGCATATTGTTTAGGTAGTTCCTTTAACATGCTGACGTAAGAGTCGCACAGACGACGAACTGACGCACAGTTCTTTACTGATGACTCACAGACTCATTCTGCATTGATAAATCATAGATTCTTTCTTTATTGATGACTCACAGACTCTCTCTGTATTGATAAATCATAGATTCTTTCTTTATTGATGACTCACAGACTCTCTCTGTATTGATATATCATAGATTCTTTCTTTATTGATGACTCACAGACTCTCTCTGTATTGATAAATCATAGATTCTCTCTTTACTGATGACTCACAGACTCATTCTGCATTGAAGATTCACAGACTCTTCCTGTTAAAATGACTCTAAGACTCTGTATTGATGGCATAGTACCAGGGGTCACTAGCACAGTACCAGGGCCACTAGCACAGTACCAGGGCCACTAGCACAGTACCAGGGTCACTAGCACAGTACCAGGGCCACTAGCACAGTACCAGGGGTCACTAGCACAGTACCAGGGCCACTAGCACAGTACCAGGGCCACTAGCACAGTACCAGGGTCACTAGCACAGTACCAGGGTCACTAGCATAGTACCAGGGCCACTAGCACAGTACCAGGGCCACTAGCACAGTACCAGGGCCACTAGCACAGTACCAGGGTCACTAGCACAGTACCAGGGCCACTAGCACAGTACCAGGGCCACTAGCACAGTACCAGGGCCACTAGCACAGTACCAGGGTCACTAGCACAGTACCAGGGCCACTAGCACAGTACCAAAGCCACTAGCACAGTACCAGGGCCACTAGCACAGTACCAGGGCCACTAGCATAGTACCAGGGGCCACTAGCACAGTACCAGGGGCCACTAGCACAGTACCAGGGGTCACTAGCACAGTACCAGGGTCACTAGCACAGTACCAGGGCCACTAGCACAGTACCAGGGTCACTAGCACAGTACCAGGGTCACTAGCACAGTACCAGGGGTCACTAGCACAGTACCAGGGGTCATTAGCACAGTACCAGGGGTCACTAGCACAGTACCAGGGTCACTAGCACAGTACCAGGGTCACTAGCACAGTACCAGGGGCCACTAGCACAGTACCAGGGTCACTAGCACAGTACCAGGGCCACTAGCACAGTACCAGGGTCACTAGCACAGTACCAGGGGTCACTAGCACAGTACCAGGGGTCACTAGCACAGTACCAGGGGTCACTAGCACAGTACCAGGGTCACTAGCACAGTACCAGGGTCACTAGCACAGTACCAGGGGCCACTAGCACAGTACCAGGGTCACTAGCACAGTACCAGGGTCACTAGCACAGTACCAGGGTCACTAGCACAGTACCAGGGGTCACTAGCACAGTACCAGGGGTCACTAGCACAGTACCAGGGGTCACTAGCATAGTACCAGGGGCCACTAGCACAGTACCAGGGGCCACTAGCACAGTACCAGGGGTCACTAGCACAGTACCAGGGTCACTAGCACAGTACCAGGGCCACTAGCACAGTACCAGGGCCACTAGCACAGTACCAGGGGTCACTAGCACAGTACCAGGGTCACTAGCACAGTACCAGGGTCACTAGCACAGTACCAGGGTCACTAGCACAGTACCAGGGGTCACTAGCACAGTACCAGGGGTCACTAGCACAGTACCAGGGTCACTAGCACAGTACCAGGGTCACTAGCACAGTACCAGGGCCACTAGCACAGTACCAGGGTCACTAGCACAGTACCAGGGTCACTAGCACAGTACCAGGGTCACTAGCACAGTACCAGGGCCACTAGCACAGTACCAGGGTCACTAGCACAGTACCAGGGCCACTAGCACAGTACCAGGGCCACTAGCACAGTACCAGGGCCACTAGCACAGTACCAGGGCCACTAGCACAGTACCAGGGTCACTAGCACAGTACCAGGGCCACTAGCACAGTACCAGGGTCACTAGCACAGTACCAGGGCCACTAGCACAGTACCAGGGTCACTAGCACAGTACCAGGGCCACTAGCACAGTACCAGGGCCACTAGCACAGTACCAGGGGCCACTAGCACAGTACCAGGGTCACTAGCACAGTACCAGGGCCACTAGCACAGTACCAGGGCCACTAGCACAGTACCAGGGCCACTAGCACAGTACCAGGGTCACTAGCATAGTACCAGGGCCACTAGCACAGTACCAGGGCCACTAGCACAGTACCAGGGTCACTAGCACAGTACCAGGGTCACTAGCACAGTACCAGGGCCACTAGCACAGTACCAGGGCCACTAGCACAGTACCAGGGTCACTAGCACAGTACCAGGGCCACTAGCACAGTACCAGGGGTCACTAGCACAGTACCAGGGGCCACTAGCACAGTACCAGGGCCACTAGCACAGTACCAGGGGTCACTAGCACAGTACCAGGGGCCACTAGCACAGTACCAGGGCCACTAGCACAGTACCAGGGCCACTAGCACAGTACCAGGGGTCACTAGCACAGTACCAGGGGTCACTAGCACAGTACCAGGGGCCACTAGCACAGTACCAGGGCCACTAGCACAGTACCAGGGCCACTAGCACAGTACCAGGGGCCACTAGCACAGTACCAGGGCCACTAGCACAGTACCAGGGTCACTAGCACAGTACCAGGGCCACTAGCACAGTACCAGGGCCACTAGCACAGTACCAGGGCCACTAGCACAGTACCAGGGCCACTAGCACAGTACCAGGGGCTACTAGCACAGTACCAGGGCCACTAGCACAGTACCAGGGCCACTAGCACAGTACCAGGGCCACTAGCACAGTACCAGGGCCACTAGCACAGTACCAGGGGCTACTAGCACAGTACCAGGGGCCACTAGCACAGTACCAGGGGCCACTAGCACAGTACCAGGGTCACTAGCACAGTACCAGGGCCACTAGCACAGTACCAGGGTCACTAGCACAGTACCAGGGTCACTAGCACAGTACCAGGGCCACTAGCACAGTACCAGGGCCACTAGCACAGTACCAGGGGCCACTAGCACAGTACCAGGGTCACTAGCACAGTACCAGGGCCACTAGCACAGTACCAGGGGCCACTAGCACAGTACCAGGGTCACTAGCACAGTACCAGGGCCACTAGCACAGTACCAGGGCCACTAGCACAGTACCAGGGCTTCTAGCACAGTACCAGGGTCACTAGCACAGTACCAGGGTCACTAGCACAGTACCAGGGCTTCTAGCACAGTACCAGGGTCACTAGCACAGTACCAGGGTCACTAGCACAGTACCAGGGTCACTAGCACAGTACCAGGGCTTCTAGCACAGTACCAGGGTCACTAGCACAGTACCAGGGCTTCTAGCACAGTACCAGGGTCACTAGCACAGTACCAGGGCTTCTAGCACAGTACCAGGGTCACTAGCACAGTACCAGGGCCACTAGCACAGTACCAGGGTCACTAGCACAGTACCAGGGTCACTAGCACAGTACCAGGGGCCACTAGCACAGTACCAGGGCCACTAGCACAGTACCAGGGTCACTAGCACAGTACCAGGGCTTCTAGCACAGTACCAGGGCCACTAGCACAGTACCAGGGCCACTAGCACAGTACCAGGGTCACTAGCACAGTACCAGGGCTTCTAGCACAGTACCAGGGTCACTAGCACAGTACCAGGGCCACTAGCACAGTACCAGGGCCACTAGCACAGTACCAGGGTCACTAGCACAGTACCAGGGCCACTAGCACAGTACCAGGGTCACTAGCACAGTACCAGGGGCCACTAGCACAGTACCAGGGGCCACTAGCACAGTACCAGGGTCACTAGCACAGTACCAGGGCCACTAGCACAGTACCAGGGCCACTAGCACAGTACCAGGGTCACTAGCACAGTACCAGGGCCACTAGCACAGTACCAGGGTCACTAGCACAGTACCAGGGGCCACTAGCACAGTACCAGGGGCCACTAGCACAGTACCAGGGCCACTAGCACAGTACCAGGGGCCACTAGCACAGTACCAGGGCCACTAGCACAGTACCAGGGGTCACTACTGAGAACATTACAATAGTGCCACCCCCATTTTAATACTTCTCGTCCTTGTAAAACTTACTGATGGTAAAGTTTAGCTAAAATCTAATTTATTTGTTGATGACTCTGAAGCATTAGGCTCTGTCATTGTGGCCGGCTTGTGTGTGGTCAGGGTCATGATGGGTCGTTACTGTAGGTCAGCTGGGGGTCGTTAGTGTGAGCCGGTGGAAGAATGATCTCAGGACACGCCTTCCTGATCGTCGACACCTGGAGAGCAGGCGCACGCACACACGTACGCACGCACACACGCACGCACGCACACACACACACACATTTGTAGCTCTGCTGGTAAGAAAAGGCTGGGATTTTGAGGAGATGGTTATTCAGGGCTGTGAAGATTTCATTGACTACATACCAGGTAAAATAACAACAGGAGGGCAAAAAATTATAGTCGTAGTCATATATAATCCACCACCAAATGACAGAAGACCCAGACAGGAATATGTTAGAAACAACATGGCCACCATTAACATAATAGAGAGAGCAGCTTCTGTTGCTAGCAGGAATGGATCTGGACTGCTAATCATGAGAAACTTCAACCACGGGAAGATAGATTGGGAGAACAGAGATCCGCATGGAGGACCAGAAACATGGCGAGCTAAGTAGCTGGACGTGGCAACAAGACTTTCTAAGTCAGCACATCAAGGAACCAACAAGAATGAGAGGAGAAGATGAACCAGCCATGCTCGATCTGATATTTACCCTAAATGAGTGGGATATAAGGAAAGTTAAGATGGAAGCCCCCTTGGTGCTTCCATCACCAAGGGTGATGAGTGACCACAGTGTATTGAACTTTGAGTACCTGGTAGATCTAGGAATTTTCTCCCCAAAAAAAGAACTAGGAAACAAAAGGCTGGCATACCGAAAGGGGAACTATGAGGAGATGAGAAGTTTCCTAAGAGACACAGGGACACCTTGGGACACAGACTTCAGAACTAAGTCTGTACAGGGTATAATGGACTATGTTACCCAAAAGTGTCAGGAGGCAGTAAACAGGTTCATCCCGACTCAAAGGGAAAAATCCGAGAAGCAAAAGAAGAATCCATGGTATAATAGGGCATGTATGGAAGCAAAGGGACTGAACAAAAGGGCGTGGAGGAACTTCCCGAATAACAGAACACCAGAAAGCAGAGAGAGATACCAGAGAACCAAAAATGATTATGTTAGGGTGAGAAGAGAAGCAGAGAAAAATTATGAAAATGATATAGCAAACAAAGCCAAGACCGAACCAAAGCTACTCCATAGTCACATCAGGAGGAAAACAACAGTGAAATAACAGGCAATGAAACTTAGAACAGGCGAGGACAGGTATACAGAGAATGACAAAGAGGTGTGTGAAGAAATCAACAAGAGGTTCCAGGAGGTTTTCACAAAAGAACAAGGTGAGGTCACTGTGCTAGGAGAAAAAGAAGTAAACTAGACGGTCTTGGAAGGGTTCGAAATTACGAGTGAGGAGGTTAAAAGACACCTGCTGGATCTGGATGTTAGAAATGCTGTTGGTCCAGACGGGGTCTCACCATGGGTACTGAAAAAGTGTCCAGAGGCACTTTGCTTGCCACTCTCTATAGTGTATAGTAGGTCATTGGAGACGGGAGACCTACCAGAAATATGGAAGACGTTGAATGTGGTTCCGATATACAAAAAGGGCGACAGGCAAGAGGCACTGAACTACAGGCCAGTGTCCTTGACTTGTATACCATGCAAGGTGATGGAGAAGATCGTGAGAAAAAACCTAGTAACACATCTGGAGAGAAGGGACTTCGTGACAAATCGCCAACACGGGTTCAGGGAGGGTCAATCTTGCCTTACTGGCTAAACAGAATTCTACGACCAGGTGATACAGATCAAGCAAGAAAGAGAAGGCTGGGTGGACTGCATTTTCTTGGATTGTCGGAAAGCCTTTGACAAAGTACCGCATAAGAGGCTGGTACATAAGCTGGAGAGACAGGCAGGTGTAGCTGGTAAGGTGCTCCAGTGGATAAGGGAGTACCTAAGCAATAGGAAGCAGATAGTTACGGTGAAGGGTGAGATCTCAGATTGGCGTGAAGTCACCGGTGGAGTCCCATAGTACTCTGCTCGGTCCTATCTTGTTTCTGATATATGTAAATGATCTCCCGGAGAGTATAGATTCATTTCTCTCAATGTTTGCTGACGATGCCAAAATTTTGAGAAGGATTAAGACAGAGGAGGACTGCTTGAGGCTTCAAGAAGACCTAGACAAGCTGAAGGAATGGTCAAACAAATGGTTATTAAAGTTTAACCCAAGCAAATGTAATGTAATGAAGATAGGTGTAGGGAGCAGGAGGCCAGATACAAGGTATCATCTGGGAGATGAAATCCTTCAAGAGTCAGAGAGAGAGAGAAAAAGGCTTGGGGGTTGACATCACGCCAGACCTGTCTCCTGCAGCCGATATCAAGAGGATAACATCAGCGGCATATACCAGGCTGGCCAACATAAGAACGGCATTCAGAAACTTGTGTAAAGAATCATTCAGAACTTTGTATACCACATATGTCAGACCAATCCTGAAGTATGCAGCCCCAGCATGGAGTCCATATCTAGTTAAGGATAAGACCAAACTGGAAAAGGTTCAAAGGTTTGCCACCAGACAAGTACCCGAGCTGAGAGGTATGAGCTACGAGGAGAGACTACGGGAATTAAACCTCAGTTCGTTGGAAGACAGAAGAGTTAGGGGGGACATGATCACCACATTCAAGATTCTCAAGGGAATTGATAGGGTAGATAAAGACAGGCGATTTAACACAAGGGGCACACGCACAAGGGGACACAGGTGGAAACTGAGTGCCCAAACGAGCCACAGAGATATTAAAAATAACTTTTTTAGTGTCAGAGTGGTTGACAAATGGAATGCATTAGGAAGTGATGTGGTGGAGGCTGACTCCATACACAGTTTAAAGGGTAGATATGATAGAGCCCAATAGGCTCAGGAACCTGTACACCTGTTGATTGACGGTTGAGAGGCGGGACCAAAGAGCAGAGCTCATCCCCCACAACCACAACTAGGAGAACACACAGTCTAACCAGCGGATATGGTGTGTGAGGGTTTGGAGGGTGTTGTATGGTAAAGTTGGGTGTGCAGAGCAAGGTCGTATTAACTGTGTGTACCTGTGGAAGGTTTTCCAGCTAAGCTGTGAACTTTAGTGCTGTCTTGGCCTCGGCGGATACAGTGTCTCAGGCTACTGGCATTCAGATTTAGACCAAATTGCTTCAGAAGCTCTCTAAACGACATCCAGCTCAGGAACCATAGCTGAATAACGTATCTAAAACCCGAAAATTCGGACCATGGGAACACACCCTCTAAAATAGATTTCAGAATGGCGGATTCTGAAAATCCGCCATTCTAAAATCCATTCTAATAGTTTACGCTTCGCCGAGATATATATTTTTTTTTGTCTGGTAAAATGGTTTAAATATAGTTTTATCAATATTCAATATGACCATTTTTATGTAATTGTGAAGTCATATAACCTTTAACAAATTTTAAAATCAAAGAAGTAACAATTATTTCAGTTCCTGTTTCAAGTTCTAATCATCCTAGAAGCCATACCTGGTCACAGACATACACAAGCCATACCTGGTCACAGACATACACAAGCCATACCTGGTCACAGACATACACAAGCCATACCTGGTCACAGACATACACAAGCCATACCGGGTCACAGACATACATAAGCCATACCTGGTCACAGACATACACAAGCCATACCGGGTCACAGACATACATAAGCCATACCTGGTCACAGACATACAGAAGCCATACCTGAACACAGACATACACAAGCCATACCTGGTAACAGACATACAGAAGCCATACCTGGACACAGACATACAGAAACCATACCTGGTCACAGACAAACAGAAACCATACCTGGAAACAGACATGCAGAAGCCATACCTGGACACAGACATACAGAAGCCATACCTGGTCACAGACATGTAGAAGCCATACCTGGACACAGACATACAGAAGCTATACCTGGTCACAGACATACACAAGCCATACCTGGCACAGACATACACAAGCCATACCTGGTCACAGACATACACAAGCCATGCCTGGACACAGACATACAGAAACCATACCTGGACACAGACATACAGAAGTCATACCTGGTCACAGACATACACAAGCCATACCTGGTCACAGACATACAGAAGCCATACCTGGTCACAGACATAGAAAAGCCATACCTGGTCACAGACATACACAAGCCATACCTGGCCACAGACATACAGAAGCCATACCTGGTCACAGACATACACAAGCCATACCTGGCACAGACATACAGAAGCCATACCTGGTCACAGACATACAGAAACCATACCTGGTCGCAGACATACAGAAGCCATACCTGGTCACAGACATACAGAAGCCATACCTGGTCACAGACATACAGAAGCCATACCTGGTCACAGACATACAGAAGCCATACCTGGTCACAGACATACAGAAGCCATACCTGGTCACAGACATACACAAGCCATACCTGGTCAAAGACATACACAAGCCATACCTGGCACAGACATACAGAAGCCATACCTGGTCACAGACATACAGAAGCCATACCTGGTCACAGACATACAGAAGCCATACCTGGTCACAGACATACAGAAGCCATACCTGGTCACAGACATACACAAGCCATACCTGGCACAGACATACAGAAGCCATACCTGGTCACAGACATACAGAAACCTTACCTGGTCACAGATATACAGAAGCCATACCTGGTCACAGACATACAGAAGCCATACCTGGCACAGACATTCACAAGCCATACCTGGTCACAGACATACACAAGCCATACCTGGACACAGACATACAGAAACCATACCTGGACATAGACATACAGAAGTCATACCTGGTCACAGACCTACAGAAGCCATACCTGGTCACAGACATACAGAAGCCATATCTGGTCACATACAGAAGCCATACCTGGTCACAGACATACGGAAACCATACCTGGTCACAGACATACAGAAGCCATACCTGGTCACAGACATACAGAAACCCTACCTGGACACAGACATACAGAAGTCATACTTGGTCACAGACATACAGAAACCATACCTGGTCACAGACATACAGAAACCATACCTGGACACAGACATACAGAAACCATACCTGGTCACAGACATACAGAAACCATACCTGGTCACAGACATACAGAAACCATACCTGGACACATACATACAGAAACCATACCTGGACACAGACATACAGAAGCCATACCTGGTCACAGACATACAGAAGCCATACCTGGACACAGACATACAGAAACCATACCTGGTCACAGACATGCAGAAGCCATACCTGGTCACAGACATACACAAGCCATACCTGGACACAGACATACAGAAACCAAACCTGGTCACAGACATACACAAGCCATACCTGGTCACAGACATACAGAAGCCATACCTGAACACAGACATACAGAAACCATACCTGGTCACAGACATACAGAAACCATACCTGGTCACAGACATAGAGAAGCCATACCTGGTCACAGTCATACAGAAGTCATACCTGGACACAGACATTGAGAAGTCATACCTGGTCACAGACATACAGAAACCATACCTGGTCACAGACATACGGAAACCATACCTGGACACAGACATACAGAAACCATACCATGTCACAGACATACAGAAACCATACCTGGTCACAGATATACAGAAACCATACCTGGTCACAGGCATACAGAAACCATACCTGAACACAGACATACAAACACCATACCTGGTCACAGACATAGAGAAGCCATACCTGGTCACAGACATACAGAAGTCATACCTGGACACAGACATAGAGAAGTCATACCTGGTCACAGACATACAGAAACCATACCTGGTCACAGACATACGGAAACCATACCTGGACACAGACATACAGAAACCATACCCTGTCACAGACGTACAGAAACCATACCTGGTCACAGATATACAGAAACCATACCTGGTCACAGGCATACAGAAACCATACCTGAACACAGACATACAAACACCATACCTGGTCACAGACATACAGAAACCATACCTGAACACAGACATACAGAAACCATTCCTGGTCACAGACATACAGAAAGATACCTGAACACAGACATACAGAAACCATACCTGAACACAGACATACAGAAACCATTCCTGGTCACAGACATACAGAAACCATACCTGAACACTGACATACAGAAACCATACCTGGTCACAGACATACACAAGCCATACCTGGTCACAGACATACAGAAACCATACCTGGTCACAGACATACAGAAGCCATACCTGGTCACTGACATACAGAAACCATACCTGGTGACAGGCATACAGAAACCATACCTGGACACAGACATACAGAAACCATACCTGGACACAGACATACAGAAACCATACCTGGTCCTCACCACAAGCAGTGAAGAGGACATTCCACAACACTTGCATCATAGTCGTGAAGAAGCACATTCCGTCTTGCATAAACAGCATAAACACATAAACTATTGTGCGTTGATCCTCTTTACTGTAGACTTCCACATTTTGATCTGATAGTATGTGGTGCGGGTGGAAGCATTGGTAGGTGGCGAGCGCTCGCGTGTTACGAAGGATTTAGCTACAGAGACCTTTCTAACTAACTTTGGAAACGTTGTGGATTCCACGTCCATGCAACGGAGGCTTTGTCTGTCTTCCAGCGGGTTCAGTATAACCCCTGCACGTCTCCTGCCTCACGTACCCTGCACGTCGCTGCACGTCTTCAAGTATCTATCCACCCCTTCCCATTCCCCCCCATCCCCATCTGTCCCACCCGTACCACTCCCGTCCCATCATCTCCCATCCTCCTCTCCCGTGCCGCCCACTCCAAGGCTCTCCGACCGTTCCTCAAGGACCAAATAAGAGGGAAACATTTAAGTTCTGGAGGAGTGGATGGGTTTCTCTGGCGTCATAAGGGGAAGGAAATATTGACACACAAAGCCTTTCATCTTGCTCATTATACAGGCATGTGACTTGAGTGCGCAAGACAGTGCTATACGGCAAGGCGGACTAAGTGACGTTTTTGGGGAGTTTTGACCACAGTGGTTGACCTCTACGGGCTATAGTGGAGGTGGAAGGGCAACGGATGGTGTCACTATCGGAGTTTGAGTGTGAGGTGTGTTGTGTGTGTGATTATACTCTGGTGGAGTGTACGTGTGTACGTGTGCGTGTGTGTGTGTGTGTGTGTGTGTGCGTGTGTGTGTGTGTGTGTGTGTGCGTGTGTGTGTGTGTGTGTGTGTGTGTGTGTGTGTGTGTGTGTGTGTGTGTGTGTGCTCACCTAGATGTACTCACTTAGATGTGCTTACAGAGTCGAGGTAGGCTTCTAGCCCCGCCTTCCGAAGATTCTGAGATTAATGAAATGATTCCTCTCTTGTGCTTGCATCATATTTACAGATAATTTTTTTACCGAATCAGCTTCAACGACTTCTGCATCTAACCTTCTCCATTTACTGACAGCTCTAACACTGATTTTTTTTTCTTGATGTCTCTATGGCTCACTTGCGTCTACAGTTTCCATCTATGACCCCTCGCTCTGATGTTCTTTGCTCTGAACAATGCGGCTTTTCCTACTTTTTATATTTTCCTACCCTAGGAATCTTATATGTTGTTATCATGACCCCCTTTATCTCTCCTTTCCTCCAGTCTAATTAGGTCCAGTTCTCTCGATCTTTGCTTATAGTTCAATCCCTCTCAGCTCTGGAAAGTGTCTCGTTGCATATCATTGGGCATTTTCTAGTTTCTCCCTGTCCTTTTTCAGGCAAAGGTTCCATGCTGGGGATGCATATTAAAAAGTGGGTCTCACTTTTGCTGTATATAGGACCCGGCAAGACTCCTTTGTCCAAGTTTCTGAAGGATACCCGGATGTTGGCCAGTATGTCATATGCAGCTGTTGTTATTCTGCTAATGTGGTCTTCTGGCATCAGGTTTGGGGGTCATGTCCACTCCCAGGTCTTTCTTCTTTTCTGATTGAAGAATCTGTCTTCACTCCATCCTATACTGCTGCACTGCTGGTCTTCGCACTCCTCCTTCAATCCTCATAACTTTGCATTTGGCTGGGTTAAACTCTAACAGTCAATTTTCAGACCATTTCTGGAGTATGTCCAAATTCGTTTGCAAAGCATCACAATCTATCTCTGCCCTGACTCTTCTCACTAGTTTTACATTATCTACAAACATTAATATGGAGCCTGCTTTCTCTGTCAGGTCGATGACACACATTAGAAACAATACAGGCCCTAGAAATGACCCTTGTGGTACTCCGCTCGTAACCTCTCTCTTTCTCTCTCTCTCTCTCTCTCTTATGTTTCTGCTCTCACTGTAACCCCTTGGTTTCCTTCCAGAGAGATACTCTCTGACGCACCTAAGGACTCTTCCCGATACACCAGCCTGCTTCTCTAGTTTGAGTAGGAGTTTTTCATACAGCACCGTATCAAATGCTTTCTGACCATCGTGGAATATGCAGTCTGCACATCCTTCCCGCTATTGTTTTATTTCTGTCATCTTGTTGTAGAACTCCAGCAAGTTTGTCGAGTAGGTTTTCCCATTACTAATCCGTACTGCTGCCTCAAGGCAAAGTTTATCTGTTCCAAATGTTCTACTTGGCAGCTCCAGATATCAACTATCAACTCTATCAACTTGCAAGCGATACTTGTTAGTGATACGAGTCTGTAGTTTAACAGTTTCAGTCTTGGACCTTTATTGCAGATTGGCAGCACGTTAACCATTTTCCAGCAGCCAAGAAGTTCTCCCGTTTCTGGCGAGGAATTAAATATCGTGGTAACGGGGTTGCAATTTAAATGTCATGGCAGGCGAACTATAGTGATCCTGTATATTACTAATTGACCCTACTATTGAACTTGTGGCCCCTAGTATTGTGATAGTGACCCTAAATCACCTCACCACGGCTATACCACACCATCCACGACTATATCACACCACCCACGACTATATCACACCACCCACGACTATATCACACTACCCACGACTATATCACACCACCCACGACTATACCACACCACCCACGACTATACCACACCACCCACGATATACCACACCACCCTGAAGGCTATATCACACCTGTCAGCCTTCGTCGTTGTGGTCGTCATGACGACAGTGACCCCGTGTGTGCTGGGTGGTGCCTCCTGGAGCGACCAGGTGTCACCAGGCCAGGTGATTGGTCCGCTCCTGAGCCAATCATGGCCTCTGGCCCCTTTGTAATAATTGCAGTAAACAACACCTACAACTATCTATGTCGTGCTCTTCGCCAAGCAGGTCGGGAGTATCCTTAAAGTACCGAGTGATACAAGCTACAGTAACTATAAGTAGCGTCAGAAGCACAGCTAACAGCGTCAGGAGAAGCGTCAGCGAGAATCACAGCTAACAACGTCAGAAATAACAGATGCACAACAGCCTCAAAAGCAACAGGAAGAAGGGCTGACAACATCTCAAGAGGACAACAAATGGAGTAGACCGCAGCAGACGCAGCACTACCAGAAGGTAGACTATTCAAGAGTGCTGGTGGAGGAGAGCAGCGCCATAAGCCCAGTGAGAGATGGAGCTAAGTAACCGACACCTTCAGAGGTGCGTTCACCACCTGCGTCAGCCCAGACCACGAATACGAATGGCTTGACGATCACCTGACGGACCATATATGCAAGTGGGTATTCATAAGCCAGGCCTCGGGGCCTAGTTTATGACAGGCTTCGTCGGCTCAGGCAACTGCTCAGAAACCTCCGCGATGGGATGAGGCGAGTCTGTCTTCCTGCCTGCTTCCTGCTCGCTCACTCACTCACTCACTCACTCTCTCTCTCTCTCTCTCTCTCTCTCTCTCTCTCTCTCTCTCTCTCTCTCTCTCTCTCTCTCTCTCTCTCTCTCACTCACTCACTCACTCACTCTCACTCACTCACTCACTCTCTCTCTCTCTCTCTCTCTCTCTCTCTCTCTCTCTCTCTCTCTCTCTCTCTCTCTCTCTCTCTCTCTCTCTCTCACTCACTCACTCACTCACTCACTCTCACTCACTCACTCACTCTCTCTCTCTCTCTCTCTCTCTCTCTCTCTCTCTCTCTCTCTCTCTCACTCACTCACTCACTCACTCACTCACTCACTCACTCACTCACTCACTCACTCTCTCTCTCTCTCTCTCTCTCTCTCTCTCTCTCACTCACTCACTCACTCACTCACTCACTCACTCACTCTCTCTCTCTCTCTCTCTCTCTCTCTCTCTCTCTCTCTCTCTCTCTCTCTCTCTCTCTCTCTCTCTCTCACTCACTCACTCACTCACTCACTCACTCACTCTCACTCACTCACTTACTCACTTACTCACTCACTCACTCACTCACTCTCACTCACTCACTCACTCACTCACTCACTCACTCACTCACTCACTCACTCACTCACTCACTCACTCACTCTCACTCACTCACTTACTCACTTACTCACTCTGTACTGACGTGTTTTCATACGTGTGTTCATACTGAACGAGCGAGACAATCTTGGAATGAATGATGGCTGATGGAGTGATGTTCTTGAGAAGGACACAACCAGCACGAGGTTGCTGCTGACTGAGCGCCTTGTGTTGTGCTGCCAAGCATCAGGTAGTGCACGAAGTGTGGCCACAATGGTAACTTAAATAGCCTGGTACAGCATACTAAGGTCAAGGACACCTCTGGTGTTGAAGAACCTGATGCAAGTTTTTCAAAACTTTATTATCTGAAGGATGACCAAACGCGACGAGCCACAGACGGGGACCCCTGAAGGAAGGATAATTATCCACACTGTATCTGTGGTATTTACTTATTCTTGCAGTAAGTAATTAGTAATGAGAGTTTTAGTTTTCACTGAACACTAGTTCACTGGAAACCACGTCTCTCACACACATAGCTCCAGGAACATAGCAAGCTGTGTATAAAGAGAATGTGCAAAAATATTGCTTTCTTTTATCTTGCCGCGGACCTTAGGTGGGGAAACCCTTCCTCTTATATGCTGACCTGGCCAGCCAGACAGACAGGCTTGAGACCAGATATCCGTCATCTCAGAGGGTTCTTTACCTTGGCGCCAGAACACATTATAACTAAGGAAAGTTAGCACCGTTGTCGAGAAGTCACCAGACATTCCTTAAGGCTGTTAGTTTGATAGATGCCTTCCTTGCTAGGCTCACCACGTGACTCTTCACTGCCATCAGAGAAGTCAAGCCTCTCCCGCAGATGTCAGCTTGCCCAAATGAGACCTATAGTTGGGTTTCTCCTTCCACGCGCCGTCCCCAGGTTCAGCGTCAAGCAGTCTAACGATGATCACCGCGTGTGTTAACTCCGCTCCACGTGTAACCTGATGTGAAAAAATGAAACATTTGAAAAAACAGCGGATGCCATGCTCAGTGCTGCATCATCAGATAAGGAGAAAACCCGCCTCAGAGCAGTGCTTGCCCCCCCCCCCCCATGCAGGGGACTTCCTTTTGACACTACCCATGTCGGCAACAGGCATGTGGCTAGATCCAGAATCCCTTCGTGTAGCACTTGCCCTTCACCTTGGTGCCACAATTCACACTGAATATAGGTGAATTTGCAACAGGGTAGAAGCAGACCAAAATGGACAGCATGGATTGCACTGCGGAAGCTTCAAGGGCTGGCATGCACGACACAACGAGAATAATGACATCATCAGGAGGAGCCTTTGTCTCAGCTCAGTGCCCAGCGGAGCGAGAACCTCGCATCCTAGGGGCCAAAACCCAGATGACCCCACACTTCGCCCTGATGGCATCACACTATACCCCCCCTGGAAGAGGCACAGACAGCTGGTGTGGGACTACACACGTGTATCCACCCTGGCTGACACTTACATACACTTCGGTGCTGATCAAGTAGGTGGGGCGGACAGCCACAGAGAAATAGCAAAATCAGCCAAATACAGGCGATTGGAAGGTCAATAAACCTTTGTTCCCATAGCGTCTGAGACGCATGGCCCCTGGGGCAAGAGTGCCTTGGGATTTCTCAAAGAATTGGGTTCCAAGCTCATTGACAACATCAGAGACCCAAGAACAGCCAGTTTTTTAACTTCGGCTCCTCAGTGTGGCGATCCAGAGAGGAAATACTCCCTGCTCACTTTCAGCACTAAAGTGCTGAAAGAGGAAACTGGCGGCTCTAGGGTCTCTAATTGTTTCAATTAACTTAGAACCCAGCTCCTTCAAAAAACTAGCAGCACTTTTACCCCAGGCTCAAAGTGTCTCTGAGGCAATGGGGACAAAATTGTAGTGGTGATCAAGATCTCTGTATTTAAGAGACTTTGCTGCAACTCGGTGATTGGCAGCCCCTCCTGCTTGGGCACCTGAGCAGCACTAAAGTCAACATAGGTGTTGGTCATATATATATATATATATATATATATATATATATATATATATATATATATATATATATATATATATATATATATATATATATATATATATATAACCCCTGGAAGAATGGCAAGCAGTTGGTATGGGACTACACGTGCGTATCAACCCTGGCTAACACCTACATTAACCTCAGTGTTGCACAACCAGGTGGCGCTGCCACCCACAGGGAAGCAGCCAAATCCCGTAAGTATAGAGAACTGGATCACCACTACAATTTTGTCCCCATTGCTTCTGAGACACTCGGCGCCTGGGGTAAAAGTGCTACCAGTTTTTTGAAGGAACTGGGTTCTAGGCTCATTGAAACAACAAGGGACCCAAGAGCTGCAAGCTTTCTTTTCCAGCGCTTCAGTGTGGCGATACAGAGGGGAAATGCGCACTGCATCCAGGGTTCCTGCCCGCCATCTGAGGAGCTGGAGGAACTCGACAACCTATGATAACCATCTTTGTAACCCATATGTAACTCCTTTTTTGTAACAAAGTTCAAATAAAGTAAATATATATGTGTACATACAAAAGAATGGGGGTGGTAGAAGATAATATTTAGTGTTCAGTGAGAAACCACAAGGTCTCCTCTGAATACTTTTTATTTTCTTCTCCGAGGCTATGGGTCCCCACATTGGCACCAGAGGTGGTACCCTCACAAAATTAAAAAAAAAAAATATATATATATATATATATATATATATATATATATATATATATATATATATATATGTCGTACCTAGTAGCCAGAACGCACTTCTCACCCTACTATGCAAGGCCCTTTTTGCCTAATAAGCCAAGTTTTCATGAATT
Organism: Procambarus clarkii; assembly: GCF_040958095.1. Classification (NCBI taxonomy): domain Eukaryota; kingdom Metazoa; phylum Arthropoda; class Malacostraca; order Decapoda; family Cambaridae; genus Procambarus; species Procambarus clarkii. Next base: position 26,011,224 of record NC_091154.1, on the reverse strand, counting down.
AATGTTTTTTCGACTACCTAACCTACCTAACCTAACCTAACCTAACCTAACCTAACCTAACTTTTCCGGCTACCTAACCTAACCTAACCTATAAAGATAGGTTAGGTTAGGTTAGGTAGGGTTGGTTAGGTTCGGTCATATATCTACGTTAATTTTAACTCCAATTAAAAAAAATTGACCTCATACATAATGAAATGGGTAGCTTTATTACTTCATAAGAAAATTTAGAGAAAATATATTAATTCAGGAAAATTTGGCTTATTAGGCAAATCGGGCCTTGCATAGTAGGCTAAGAAGTGCGTTCTGGCTACTAGGTACGACATATATATATATATATATATATATATATATATATATATATATATATATATATATATATATATATATATATATATATATATATATATATATTAATTCAAAAATCATTTAATCGTGGTAATTCAAAAATCAATTCTCAAAAATTCATTTTTATTTCTAGTCTGACGCGACACTTGAGCGCGTTTCGTAAAACTTATTACATTTTCAAAGACTTTAGTTTACACATACACAACTAAATAGAACTTACACATCTCCGATTTGTTTATATCTACATTTGAGTGAGGTGGATGGGGTGAGGTGGTATTAATAGGGTATTAAATTCATCAACACAAGACAGAACACGAAACAATGGGTATTGAATGGAAGTGATTGTAGAAAGCCTATTGGTCCATATTTCTTGATACTTCTATATTGGAGCGGAGTCTTGAGGTGGGTAGAATATAGTTGTGCATTAATTGGCTGTTGATTGCTGGTGTTGACTTCTTAATGTGTAGTGCCTCGCAAACGTCAAGCCGTCTGCTATCGCTGTATCTATCAATGATTTCTGTGTTGTTTACTAGGATTTCTCTGGCGATGGTTTGGTTGTGGGAAGAGATTATATGTTCCTTAATGGAGCCCTGTTGCTTATGCATCGTTAAACGCCTAGAAAGAGATGTTGTTGTCTTGCCTATATACTGGGTTTTTTGGAGCTTACAGTCCCCAAGAGGGCATTTGAAGGCATAGACGACGTTGGTCTCTTTTAAAGCGTTTTGCTTTGTGTCTGGAGAGTTTCTCATGAGTAGGCTGGCCGTTTTTCTGGTTTTATAGTAAATCGTCAGTTGTATCCTCTGATTTTTGTCTGTAGGGATAACGTTTCTATTAACAATATCTTTCAGGACCCTTTCCTCCGTTTTATGAGCTGTGGAAAAGAAGTTCCTGTAAAATAGTCTAATAGGGGGTATAGGTGTTGTGTTAGTTGTCTCTTCAGAGGTTGCATGGCGTATAATTTTTGGCAGGTGGAGTCCTGATTTCTTGGCGTTCACAGTTTATGTTATGGTCTGACGCCTAGGGATGCGTTTCGCAAGACACTCCTTACATTTTCAAAGAGGGAGAGGGAGGAGGAGGGAGAAAGTCGGATAGAGACAAGGGGCTGGAGAGAAGTGAGAAGCAGAGGAGAAAGATGGTGTAAGAAGAAAACCAGCTGGCAAGCGTTTTAGCATATATAATACATTTGCGTAAATCAGGAAAATTATCACGTAATGAAAAATGTGACATCACATTGAAATCCTTCTGTATCTTCAGAAGGATTCCTTCTGAAGATGTATTAATATACGAAAGTACTTAAGGAAATTCCTGTTTCAATTCTTCCTCCGTGGTCTGACACTGTCATATACAATACATGTCTGCTGTATGGCTCCTCAGACGTAGGAAAAATAACGTAAATTCCTAAGCTTGGCCACCTGACTGCACGCTTCGAAGCAGGCGAAGTAGGGATGCAAGAGGGCACTGTGGAGCCAATTGAGTCCTCTACCCAACTGGCTCCACAGTTCGCACCTAACTCAACTATAATAAGGTTAGCTGTCGTTAACCCAGAGATCCTCCACGGCTTTCAGTCCTACATAGTCTTCCCGGCTCGGCGCCTTCTTTAAATAATTGCTTAATGCACGGGTTTCGATTTAAAAGGAGGCTGTGAACATACGGGATTCATTGGATTAGTCTGATCTTATAAAGAAAAATCCACGATGCATCATAGCTGTCGAGATTACATGTGCGTTGTTCACTAATTGTCTTCTCGTTTTTCGTGAATAAATATTCACACAGCTGGAGATATGGTATGAAACAGACGGTACGTCGCTTTTGATTTGATTGTTGCCACCGGAGGCGGCTAGTTTATTGTGCACCCCATACTCATCCTGTGAGCGGTACCGCAAAAAGCATTACAGAGGGCACAAAAGTTCTTTATCAGACCTCATTTTAGGTTATTACATAAACAATGATCCCAGGCGACTCGAGTGCCGGAAATCCTTGTGTTCTACCAGAAAATGGGTCGCCTGTCAGTGTTCACATTGTTGGGCGTGTGTTGTGATCACTGAACACACTGCAAATGCCGCTCTTAACTTCGTGACTGCCTTTTCTCTCTGACTTGTTGTGACAGTGAACCAGGGCTGCTTTAAGGAAAGACCCTCGCGTACTCTTCTTTCTCGAGTAAAGGTCATCGCTACTCTGATTCATTGGCCCGTCCATCTCTCAGGATTGAAGTCGGTCCTTGAGACGATTGCCTATCGGTCACTTGAGTGACTTATGACTTCTTAGATCACCTTTCCTTGTCCTAGGTCACAAACCGTGAGAAGCGTTATTGCTT
>NC_091154.1:25992888-26003065 GCF_040958095.1 Procambarus clarkii | reverse complement strand
GCCATCTTCTCTTCGCTGCCACCCCTCACCTCTCCGCTGCCACCCGCCGCCATCTGCATCCCTCCGTTGCCTTCCTCTCCCGAACTGTCTTACAGATAGTTCCCGGTGCCATTACCATAAGGTTATGGCAGTTAGAGTGTCGCTAACAGCGGCCCCCCTCCACGGGGTACAGAAGAGAGCATAAGAAGGCTTTCTCGAAGACTTTAGGATCGTTCACCCTCTTGAGCGTCCAGCGTGATAAATGGCGGATAGCGTCGTTGCTTGGCAGTGGTGGAGAGTGTGAGGTGTTGCGGGGTCGGCTACCACTCATTAACACTCATTACAACCTGGCCAGAAAAGCTCACAAGGCCGCATGCAGCCGAGACAACATGCGAGCTTTGGTCCTTCGAGAGCCCTGGGTTAAGACTGCAACTCGAGTGAAAGATGGAGTTGAGGGTTAGGAAGGAGTGGAGATCCGGGCGATATAAAAAGGGGGGAGGCGTTGCGATAAACTTATCAGAGCTTGGTCGTCTAATTGATTATTTGTGTTTGGCGTACAGCGAGAGTGGCTCCTGACCGCTCTTCCCTACGACCACACCATTAATTTACCACTAAGATTACGCCGGTGCGGGGAACCTAACCTCTTCCTCGTCCGGCGACACGCTCTTGAGCCTTGGGGCAGCAGCCCGCAAGAACCAAAGTGGGGTGATGGGGCCGGAGGTGTGGGGCGTCCCGCAGGCCCGATGCGCGCTTCCTCACCTTATCTGTGGAAATGGTTGTTGATGGATGGTTTGTTGTGACTCGTGTGAGTGTAACAGCAGCTACGACGCGGGATCCTCAGACGTGATATGATACCACCACCGCCAACATCCTCAGTTGACACCACCATGCCTACGGTAGCCTGCAGCTCTCTCTCTCTCTCTCTCTCTCTCTCTCTCTCTCTCTCTCTCTCGCTCTCTCTCTCTCTCTCTCTCTTCTCTCTCTCTCTCTCTCTCTCTCTCTCTCTCTTTCTGCGATGCCAGGCAGGAGGGACGCCAGGCAGGAGCGACGTCAGGCAGGAGCGACGCCAGGCAGGAGCGACGCCAGGCAGGAGCGACGCCCGGCAGGAGCGACGCCAGGCAGAGGCGACGCCAGGCAGGAACGACGCCAGGCAGGAGCGACGCCAGGCAGAGGCGACGCCAGGCAGGAACGACGCCCGGCAGGAGCGACGCCCGGCAGGAACGACGCCAGGCAGGAGCGACACTAGGCAGGAACGACGCCAGGCAGGAACGACGCCAGGCAGCAGCGACGCCAGGCAGGAACGACGCCAGGCAGGAACGACGCCAGGCAGGAACGACGCCAGGCAGGAGCGACGCCAGGCAGGAGCGACGCCAGGCTTTACCGCCTTTGTTTACACACATTAAACAATGAAGCTCCAAGAGGCAGCTTATAACAATAATAACATGTGGTTGGGAAGTTTGGACGCTCGTTAAATGTTTAAGTCATGTAAAATAATCCGCCAAAGATAGAGAAAAGATGTAGAGAATCGTAAGTAAATGCGTAAATGCGTATTGAGCGTTCGTGGAATGCTCGTACTCTGGTCGTGGAATGGCGTTCGACTCCCCAAGATGGTGAGCTCCTACAGCGGTTATTACACATACAGTTCGGATACCATTCCATTTTCATATTATGAGCTGGAATACAAATATTGAATTGGTTAAGATAAGAGACTAAGTAAAGCTCAGAAACAGTTTCCCAGAAGGGATGGTTGGCAACGTGTCCTTTCACCTGATACGGCTGTTCACCCAGCAGTAAATAGAAACCCATGAGTTACGTGACTGTTGTGGGCTGTATCTTGGGGAAGGTCATCAGTCTAAGGAGGCCCTCGATGAGCATAATAGGTTTTCTGTCGTCGACTTTGAGAAACCTTGAGGTGAGACACACACAAGAGCCTCAGACCCGGCTCAAATATTTACACGGAGAAGCTGCCATTCGCTCGAGAAGGACGTTCATTAGTTTCGTACATAACGGCCAACACATGACGGAAAACATGATATATATAGGGGAGACGTGTTCGATGTATTCGATAACGTATTCGATATATATAGGAGAGACGTATTCGATAACGTATTCGATTTATTCGATAACGTATTCGATTTATTCGATAACGTATTTGATTTATTCGATAACGTATTCGATGTATTCGATTATGTATTCGATGTATTCGATAACGTATTCTACGTATTCGATAACGTATTAGTTGTATTCTTCTTCTTCTTGAGAATAGGTGCAGTTTGCATGAAGGGTTAACCCTCCCGATGACTGCACCAGGACAGACGTAAGGAGACGCGTTGACGGTTAGGAGGAGAAGAAAGTCAAAAGCGGTAGATGTGATGGGCCGTAGAGAGAGAGAGGCGACGAAAACAGAGGCGAACGTTAGAGGGAGACACCCCGCACCGGGGGGCGGGGCGTCGTGGTCACGGTGGCAGCTGACCCACGCACGGCTTAGCAGTGTGCGCAAGACGGGAACTAATACTTCTCCGGAAACTTGTGTATCGGAAAGCGCGAGCAGTACGCTTCCCAAATCACCCGCAGGTCAGCAGGCAGCCGGCCACCAGGCGGCGCCCTCGGCTGAGACATCCTATCTGGCACCCTATACACAAACTCCTTCACCCGCGACACCCAGACAGTGGACGAGCACCACGGGATCGGAAGCACCCGGGCATCTCGATAAGGGCCCAACTCCGGACCCACACAGGGCACGACCCCAGCAGACGGGACTAGGCAATCCCCAGACTGGAGCAAGGAAGGAGGGATACAGCAGGGGAGGCAGGCGCGGCACCGACCCCACCACCGGGCACAGGAGCCGAGGCCCCCTGGCGCACATCTTTCCGCAACAGCACGACAAGGTCACGATCATCAGGCACAACCCCCCACTGCGGAGATCCAACAGCAGGAGACGCAGGAGGTGAGGCACAGGTAGCAACTTCGGAGCCCCTCACAGCACCATCATCCTCGGCGGGAGGCGCCAGATCACCATACTCCCCCACCTCCTCCCAAGGCACACCACGAAGGGGAGAGACACTCCGAGCCCGCCGTGAACGCTTCGAGACAGGCCGCACCACACCACGCCCAGCAGGCCCCGCCGCAGGCACGGCCACCATCCATCAGCCTCAGAACACCGACGCGCGCGCTTCTGCAAAGGGATGGAAAGAGCAGAACTACAGTCACCAACACACACAGGCACGGCAGGCACCTCCCCCTGCCGAAGCACCCCCTCTAAAACAGCAGAACCCGCGTTCCCGGGAGCCGGTATCACATCCACAGGCGGGGGCGGGACATGGACCTCCACCGGGACATCCTGCACTACTCGCAGCTCAGGCGACGGCCCGACACCCACACACACCGGCTCAACAACCCCAGTGGCCACAGCAGTCATCAGACGTGTCGCACAGGCCGTAGAATTCGCCTCAACAGGCGGAGCAGCAGACAGGCAATCAGGCGCCTCAGGCACAGCACCTACTCCGTCCTCAGAACCGTCCGAACGTAACAAGGGCGGGAAATCCTCCGCACGAAAAACATGCACCCGACCAGTTGCTCCCACGTCGCACGCCGCAGCCAGATGACCCTCGTGACCACACCGATAACAGGTGCGCGGTTGACCCCGATACTGGCAGCGGAGCGTGTATCCCAACACGGACATCGACGACGGTACACTACACTTCAGCGACATTGTCAGGGTGCGAGAGCCGTCAAGCATACCAACACAGTGCCCGGCAACGACCTTGTTCCAACGAACACTCAACACTGTCCCAAATCGCTCAAAACAGGAGGTTAAAAAGTCGTCCTGAAATTCGAAGGGGGCACCATGCACCGCCACAGACGTCAAGGTGACACTAAGATTCACCACCTTAACTGAGCCAGCTGAATCAGGGAGAGGGTAAACACGCCCCTCACAACGCTCGAGAAACGCTTGAAAGGCAGCCTGGAGGCGGAACTTGACCACAGCACGGTGGCCCTGAAGCAGCTGGATGCCCACCAGGTCCGACAGCTGCACATGAAGCACGTCCACCAGGGCGACACCAACCAATGGATGGTCCACCGGCACCGTAAATGCCAGACCAGCCGACAAAGCCCTCCGCACTGGAAGGCGAGACGACCCCATGGCTAAGGCAAACGTCACCCTGTCAGTGGCAAACCACCACCAGCAGGGCAAACCAGCAGTCACCCAACGTAAACACTAGCCAGTGCGGAGAGACCTCAGGAGCGTCCGACCCGGCCGGTGGTCACCACGCAACTCCTAGTTGTATTCGATAACGTATTCGATGTATTCGATAACGTATTCGATATAACATAACTGGAAAACATATGGTGGCTTGCATATAACAGCCTGCACATATACGGCTCAGCTTTAAAACATGCGGAATGCTGGTTAATCCAGCAGCCAACCTGTAGTCTCGCCCCAGTACGCCCCGTTGTGACGCCATATTCTCGAACTAACAAATAAAGGTGCACTAAAAATCACAGCGCCTCTCTAACATTCAGGTTTTCTCTATAGGGTCGAGAGGAGAGGAGAGGTTAGCTTCTCTGCCAATAATTTGTATATGCAGTACGACCTGTCCTCGGGCTGTGCTCGCCAAAGCGGAGACGACCCCAAAGATGCATTCATTAATTTTACCAACCTGTGTGTTTAGAATTGGTATTTTCATATTTATAAATTAATACAGGAGCAAGAAGCAAGCCTGGGTCTCTCTTCCTAAAATATTCCAAGTGTGAAGTAGTCTCCTCTAACCTAGACATCATAGAATAAGACCCGTCTTGCCAGGAGCCCATGCCATTAGAGCTGTGACCAGCACTCTCCTTGGAGTCCCGCTTGGGTCTAACGCCATTGAGGAGATCCTCGATAAGAAAATCACAAACCTTAGGAGAATGGAAGACAGGATAGGTGTCATCGATGCCCAACTTGCTTTTTGTCTCCTCACTAAATGCCTATTCTTTCCGAGGCTAACCTACTTTCTGAGGTGCCTAATCGTACAACAGCCCAAAGCTTAAAGAGCATGACTTATTACTGAGGACCATGCTAGAAAAAGTTGTCAACCTTTCCGTCAATAACTGCCAGTGGAAACAAGTCACTCCTGTCAGGCTCGGCGGCCTTTGGTGTTCCTATTGCCACCCAAATTGCTGTCCTAGCTTTCCAGTTTTCCTCCTCAGCATCAGATGACCTGGTCAAGGAAATTCTACCTGATAACCTGTGTGACTTAGCAGGGAAACATGACCCGCACTACACGGAATGTAACACAACAAGGTACCATGGCAGACCCAGCACTTAGACCAACCATGTTGAAAGCCAAGAAACAATCCAGCTGGGACAGCCCCAGACACATAAAGAAGCCATAGCTTTGCTGGAAGCACTAACACCCTCCAGTGATCGTGCACGCTTCACAGCTGTGCAGGCTTTCCACACAGAGGATTTCCTTTTGGCAGTCCTTATGTCTGCAACAAGCACACATCTTGATCCGCAGCAAATCCGTATTGCAGTCGCTCTCCGCCTTGTTGCCCCTATCCACACTGTTCATAGGTGTATTTGTGGCGAGGCAGATGCTGACGAATATGGACTACATTGCCTGCACTGTGGAATATCAGGCAGTACTTAAAAATCGTGATTACGACACGACGAAGTCAATGACATCATTAAGAGGAGCCTTGCCTCTTCCCAGTGTTCAGCAGCGAGAGAGCCTCATAATCTACTGAAACGTAACTCTGTTAGCTTTGCAGGCTGACCAGATGGAATCACAGTGCGCCTTTGGAAGAAATGGCAGATAGTTGGCGTGGGACTACACGCGTATCCACCCTGGGCAACCACATACACCAACCTCTCTGTCGGTCAAGCAGAAGTCGCAGCGACACACAGAGAAAGAGACAAGTCAACCAAGTACAGGGAAATAGATTACCGGTACAACTTCGTTCCAATAGAATCTGAGACCCCTCGGTCTATGGAGAGAGAGCGCAAGGTTTCTTAAGGATTTTGGTTCCTGACTCATTGAAACTACAAGAGAACACTAGAGCAGCAAGTTTTTTTTTTCCAGCGACTTAGTGTGGCAATCCAGAGGGGGAATGCCCGCTGAATCCTTGGTTCCTGCCCGGCGTCGGACGAGTTCGAAGAAATCTACAGCATTTAGGAAACAAAGTTCCCTTTATTGTCTCCTAATGTTCACATTTTATAACCAGAATATGTAAATGTGTAACCTTGTATAACAAAGTGTACAACATAAATAAAGGGTGATAGGAGAAGTGAACACTCATGCGTATTCAGAGTTAAATGGCAAGTTTTTCTCCAAATGCTCTGTATTCTCTTCTCCGAGGCTTATGGGTCCCTACAATTGCACCAGAGGTATTACCTCTATAAATTAATATTATATTTTATTTGAAATTTGTTGCATAGTCCGTAGGCTAGGAGGCAGGTGTTCAGGTTGTGTTGGCAACTCTTTGTATATACAGAACTTTGGTGAAGCATTTGTTGAGGTTTGATTCGAAACAGAAAGAGCGAAGCAATGCTCGACTGTCATCGTTATGAGTCATATATAGAGTGTTTTTCATTAATTAAACAAGGGTTCGGCGGCTGGATTAACGAGCAATTCACTGTTGTTTATGAGGGCGCAGCCCATCCTCGTAAACAATAGCCAAGCGGTCATTAATCCAGCCGCCAACCACCTTATTTATGCTTCACAAACACTCTACACATGATTAACTGATAATGCTCTAACTTATCTTAAAGAATACTTTGCATTAATAATAATTTATATGCGAGAAAACGGCGTTTTATAATCACATAACATGTTATGCTTGACAGATGCAAGGTGTGTCCAGCCACGTCTTGCAGGACCACAGCCTGAGGATGGGTGGGAGTATAAAGTATTTCTCATCCATGATCCAGCAGCCGGATTATGGAGCACTGGGTCAATATTTATGAGGATGGGCTGGCCTATCCCGAGGGGGATCCTCTTCCTGCAAGTTGCAACCGTCCTAGACGGCACCGTCATTTCTTCTATAACATGTAAACAAAAAGCGGCATTTACTCGTATCTGTATTATTGTTTTGACATAATGCAATTGTGTGAGGCATTCTGCGGACACTGGAAGTTTGGGAAGGAATGTTTTGAGAAAATGTTTTACGTAATCAGTGTGAGTCGCGTATAAAGCAGCCAGTCTTCAAAACCATTTGTTCATATGCTCGTTAATACAGCAGTCGTCTTTTCCCCGATTTAAGCATGACAGCCGTTTACACACGACCAACTGTATGTAAGTAACTAAGAAAGCAAGAACTCGGCAACACGATTTCTTAGTAGCCTAGGATGCTAATGTCTCTGGTAGCTCTACCAAGACTAAGGTGTTCAACCTATCACGTGTCAACTTTGAGAAAGAGAAAACATGCGTTCGCAGGCGATGAGTCTCAATAACGTGGCTGAAGTATGTTGACCAATCCACACACTAGAAAATGAAGGAACGACGACGTTTCGGCCCGTCCTGGACCATTCTCAAGTCGACTGGGGTCCAGGACGGACCGAAACGTCGTCGTCCTTCATTTTCTAGTGTGTGGTTTGGTCAACATGCGTTCTCTTGTGTATTACATTACACATAGTGTCTGACATCCGAACCTTTGCTTGAGATATGCTGAACTCAAGCAATATTATCTGAATACTTGAACACATTGACATATTGGATTTGTAGCCAAGATATGTAGGCCTACCTATATTCTTCAAGTTGCGGACCTTCTACACTCGTGGGAGTGTTCTGAAGGGAACGGCTGTCCACAGAGCTCTCTCTAGTCGCCGATTTAATCGTTAAACTCAATGTTCAAGAGTAAGTTCATCACAGAACTTATTTTATTATAATATGGCAGGTCATGCGTTAGTATTTTCTCGGTGCAACATGGAAAAGTGTTTGATGAGGTTCAGTTTCACACGACCAGGGTCATTTTAGCCAAGCCATTGTTCTACCATGCAACAAAAGGTTTAGAGATTTGTAAGATGGGTCAAACATCGAGCATAAATCCTGTCTATAGAGTCTCGCACATTATGAACATATGCATGATTAAGAGCGATAAAGCAACACACACAGCCTTCAGAAACGTCTTCTAAACAAATGCATCTCCTCTTGCCTACATGTTTCCTGTTTCTTTCATGTTTTGTAACTATTTCCTCCTTTCTGACCTACCACCACCCCTCTGCTTCATACCTATCACGTTCTCCTGGCCTATCACCACCCCTCCTGCTCCATCACTACCTCTCTGCTCCATCACCACCTCCTCTTGCTCCATCAATACCTCTCTGCTCCATCAGCACCCCTCCTGCTCCATCACTACCTCTCTGCTCCATCACCACCTCCTCTTGCTCCATCACTACCTCTCTGCTCCATCACCACCCCTCCTGCTCCATCCTACCTCTCTGCTCCATCACCACCCCTCCTGCTCCATCACTACCTCTCTGCTCCATCACCACCTCCTCTTGCTCCATCACTACCTCTCTGCTCCATCACCACCCCTCCTGCTCCATCACTACCTCTCTGCTCCATCACCACCCCTCCTGCTCCATCACTACCTCTCTGCTCCATCACCACCTCCTCTTGCTCCATCACTACCTCTCTGCTCCATCACCACCCCTCCTGCTCCATCACTACCTCTCTGCTCCATCACCACCCCTCCTGCTCCATCACTACCTCTCTGCTCCATCACCACCTCCTCTTGCTCCATCACTACCTCTCTGCTCCATCATAACCCCTCCTGCTCCATCACTACCTCTCTGCTCCATCACCACCCCTCCTGCTCCATCAGCACCTCCTCTTCTCTTACACTATAACCCCCCACATTCCTGACCATCTAACACCCCGTCACAATAGAGCTACAAACCTCTCTTGAAGTACCATCATTTTCTTGAGATACTTGAGATACATTTCACGCCGTACTAGCATACTATACCCCTGCTTAACCACCCCATTCTGCCTACTACCCCACCCGGCCTACCAGGTCCTTCCTGTCTACCACATTTCCAGTCCGTCAAACCCCTCTTGCCCTATACAACCCCCTCAAGTCCAACCCAACCCCCTCCCTATCAAAATTCAATACTTTCTATCACCCCTCCTGTGCCTACCACCATACCCTGGAGCCACCCGTCCTGCCCACCCCACCACCACCCTGGCCAGCCCCACAACACAGTCGTCAGGTCGGCCGGTCCCGCCGGAGATGAGACCTGATAATACTCATTAGCAGATACGGCTCGCGTTCTGCCTGACACCTCCTCTGTCACCCGCCTCTGTAGGCAGCTCTCTTAGGTCTGCTGCTCGTTATTTTTTTTATTTTGCCCCGAGGAGCGAGTTATTGGGCAGCGTCACTCATCCTGTGAGTGGACACACCGCCATAGTGACAGTATTGGGCAGCGCCACTCATCCTGTGAGTGGACACACCGCCATAGTGACAGTATTGGGCAGCGCCACTCATCCTGTGAGTGGACACACCGCCATAGTGACAGTATTGGGCAGCGCCACTCATCCTGTGAGTGGACACACCGCCATAGTGACAGTATTGGGCAGCGCCACTCATCCTGTGAGTGGACACACCGCCATAGTGACAGTATTGGGCAGCGCCACTCATCCTGTGAGTGGACACACCGCCATAGTGACAGTATTAGGCAGCGCCACTCATCCTGTGAGTGGACACACCGCCATAGTGATAGTATTGGGCAGCGCCACTCATCCTGTGAGTGGACACACCGCCATAGTGACAGTATTGGGCAGCGCCACTCATCCTGTGAGTGGACACACCGCCATAGTGACAGTATTGGGCAGTGTCACTCATCCTGTGAGTGGACACACCGCCATAGTGACAGTATTGGGCAGCGCCACTCATCCTGTGAGTGGACACACCGCCATAGTGACAGTATTGGGCAGCGTCACTCATCCTGTGAGTGGACACACCGCCATAGCAGCATGTACAACACTCCCCAATAGGAAAAAACTCCGCTGGGTTGCTCATCCTGTCACTTGTACCCAGACACAGGTGGGACTTGCTTAACTGTCTCAAGTGAACAGCTTATCAAACAAGAAGATTAACATTTGTCGACCCTTAAAAAACTTACGTTATCTTACTTGGTGCAAAATGGGGGGGGGTTGAGAACAGCGTTTATATTTGATACTATCAGTACCCGGCCACCGCGTTGCTGTGGCTC